>NW_026916129.1:0-20081 GCF_034315485.1 Pezoporus occidentalis
AGCTTTCCCTGCTGGTTCTCCTGCTGTGGGAGCAGATGCCACTGTTCATTCTGTGCTGACAGTGTTGCTGCGCAGCAGAGAGCAGGCTCTGAACTGATTCCATTCAAATGCTTTTCCTGTATGAAAGGGAGCAGTGAAAGCAACGATGGATGCACCAATGTAAAGGTGATTGTGTGCTGAACAGGTCCAGCAAAAGCTTTCAATCCTGGCTCTTCTGCTGTGGGAGCAGAAGCCAAACGTTCGTGCTGTACTCACTGTGCTGCCTGCAGCTGAGAGCGACCAGCTGAGAATTTGGATTCAAATGGAGTTTTAGGTATGAAACCGAGGAGAGACTGCAATGATGGTGACACCGTTGCAAAGCAGCCTGTGTGCTGAAGAGGCCCAGCACTAGCTTTCCCTGCTGGTTCTTCTGCTGTGGGAGCAGATGCCACTGTTCTTTCTGTGCTGACTGTGTTGCTGCGCAGCAGAGAGCAGGCTCTGAACTGATTCCATTCAAATGCTTTTCCTGTATGAAAGGGAGCAGTGAAAGCAACGATGGATGCACCAATGTAAAGGTGATTGTGTGCTGAACAGGTCCAGCACAAGCTTTCAATCCTGGCTCTTCTGCTGTGGGAGCAGAAGCCAAACGTTCGTGCTGTACTCACTGTGCTGCTGGGCAGCTGAGAGCGACCAGCTGAGAATTTGGATTCAAATGGAGTTTTAGGTATGAAACCGAGGAGAGACTGCAATGATGGTGACACCGTTGCAAAGCAGCCTGTGTGCTGAAGAGGCCCAGCACTAGCTTTCCCTGCTGGTTCTTCTGCTGTGGGAGCAGATGCCACTGTTCATTCTGTGCTGACTGTGTTGCTGCGCAGCAGAGAGCAGGCTCTGAACTGATTCCATTCAAATGCTTTTCCTGTATGAAAGGGAGCAGTGAAAGCAACGATGGATGCACCAATGTAAAGGTGATTGTGTGCTGAACAGGTCCAGCACAAGCTTTCAATCCTGACACTTCTGCTGTGGGAGCAGAAGCCAAACGTTCGTGCTGTACTCACTGTGCTGCCTGCAGCTGAGAGCGACCAGCTGAGAATTTGGATTCAAATGGAGTTTTAGGTATGAAACCGAGGAGAGACTGCAATGATGGTGACACCGTTGCAAAGCAGCCTGTGTGCTGAAGAGGCCCAGCACTAGCTTTCCCTGCTGGTTCTTCTGCTGTGGGAGCAGATGCCACTGTTCGTTCTGTGCTGACTGTGTTGCTGCCAGCAGAGAGCAGGCTCTGAACTGATTCCATTCAAATGCTTTTCCTGTATGAAAGGGAGCAGTGAAAGCAACGATGGATGCACCAATGTAAAGGTGATTGTGTGCTGAACAGGTCCAGCACAAGCTTTCAATCCTGGCTCTTCTGCTGTGGGAGCAGAAGCCAAACGTTCGTGCTGTACTCACTGTGCTGCCTGCAGCTGAGAGCGACCAGCTGAGAATTTGGATTCAAATGGAGTTTTAGGTATGAAACCGAGGAGAGACTGCAATGATGGTGACACCGTTGCAAAGCAGCCTGTGTGCTGAAGAGGCCCAGCACTAGCTTTCCCTGCTGGTTCTTCTGCTGTGGGAGCAGATGCCACTGTTCTTTCTGTGCTGACTGTGTTGCTGCGCAGCAGAGAGCAGGCTCTGAACTGATTCCATTCAAATGCTTTTCCTGTATGAAAGGGAGCAGTGAAAGCAACGATGGATGCACCAATGTAAAGGTGATTGTGTGCTGAACAGGTCCAGCACAAGCTTTCAATCCTGGCTCTTCTGCTGTGGGAGCAGAAGCCAAACGTTCGTGCTGTACTCACTGTGCTGCCTGCAGCTGAGAGAGACCAGCTGAGAATTTGGATTCAAATGGAGTTTTAGGTATGAAACCGAGGAGAGACTGCAATGATGGTGACACCGTTGCAAAGCAGCCTGTGTGCTGAAGAGGCCCAGCACTAGCTTTCCCTGCTGGTTCTTCTGCTGTGGGAGCAGATGCCACTGTTCTTTCTGTGCTGACTGTGTTGCTGCCAGCAGAGAGCAGGCTCTGAACTGATTCCATTCAAATGCTTTTCCTGTATGAAAGGGAGCAGTGAAAGCAACGATGGATGCACCAATGTAAAGGTGATTGTGTGCTGAACAGGTCCAGCACAAGCTTTCAATCCTGGCTCTTCTGCTGTGGGAGCAGAAGCCAAACGTTCGTGCTGTACTCACTGTGCTGCCTGCAGCTGAAAGCGACCAGCTGAGAATTTGGATTCAAATGGAGTTTTAGGTATGAAACCGAGGAGAGACTGCAATGATGGTGACACCGTTGCAAAGCAGCCTGTGTGCTGAAGAGGCCCAGCACTAGCTTTCCCTGCTGGTTCTTCTGCTGTGGGAGCAGATGCCACTGTTCTTTCTGTGCTGACTGTGTTGCTGCCAGCAGAGAGCAGGCTCTGAACTGATTCCATTCAAATGCTTTTCCTGTATGAAAGGGAGCAGTGAAAGCAACGATGGATGCACCAATGTAAAGGTGATTGTGTGCTGAACAGGTCCAGCACAAGCTTTCAATCCTGGCTCTTCTGCTGTGGGAGCAGAAGCCAAACGTTCGTGCTGTACTCACTGTGCTGCCTGCAGCTGAGAGCGACCAGCTGAGAATTTGGATTCAAATGGAGTTTTAGGTATGAAACCGAGGAGAGACTGCAATGATGGTGACACCGTTGCAAAGCAGCCTGTGTGCTGAAGAGGCCCAGCACTAGCTTTCCCTGCTGGTTCTTCTGCTGTGGGAGCAGATGCCACTGTTCGTTCTGTGCTGACTGTGTTGCTGCGCAGCAGAGAGCAGGCTCTGAACTGATTCCATTCAAATGCTTTTCCTGTATGAAAGGGAGCAGTGAAAGCAACGATGGATGCACCAATGTAAAGGTGATTGTGTGCTGAACAGGTCCAGCACAAGCTTTCAATCCTGACACTTCTGCTGTGGGAGCAGAGGCCAAACGTTCGTGCTGTACTCACTGTGCTGCCTGCAGCTGAGAGAGACCAGCTGAGAATTTGGATTCAAATGGAGTTTTAGGTATGAAACCGAGGAGAGACTGCAATGATGGTGACACCGTTGCAAAGCAGCCTGTGTGCTGAAGAGGCCCAGCACTAGCTTTCCCTGCTGGTTCTTCTGCTGTGGGAGCAGATGCCACTGTTCGTTCTGTGCTGACTGTGTTGCTGCGCAGCAGAGAGCAGGCTCTGAACTGATTCCATTCAAATGCTTTTCCTGTATGAAAGGGAGCAGTGAAAGCAACGATGGATGCACCAATGTAAAGGTGATTGTGTGCTGAACAGGTCCAGCACAAGCTTTCAATCCTGGCTCTTCTGCTGTGGGAGCAGAAGCCAAACGTTCGTGCTGTACTCACTGTGCTGCCTGCAGCTGAAGCGACCAGCTGAGAATTTGGATTCAAATGGAGTTTTAGGTATGAAACCGAGGAGAGACTGCAATGATGGTGACACCGTTGCAAAGCAGCCTGTGTGCTGAAGAGGCCCAGCACTAGCTTTCCCTGCTGGTTCTTCTGCTGTGGGAGCAGATGCCACTGTTCTTTCTGTGCTGACTGTGTTGCTGCCAGCAGAGAGCAGGCTCTGAACTGATTCCATTCAAATGCTTTTCCTGTATGAAAGGGAGCAGTGAAAGCAACGATGGATGCACCAATGTAAAGGTGATTGTGTGCTGAACAGGTCCAGCACAAGCTTTCCCTCCTGGCTCTTCTGCTGTGGGAGCAGAAGCCAAACGTTCGTGCTGTAATCACTGTGCTGCCTGCAGCTGAGAGCGACCAGCTGAGAATTTGGATTCAAATGGAGTTTTAGGTATGAAACCGAGGAGAGACTGCAATGATGGTGACACCGTTGCAAAGCAGCCTGTGTGCTGAAGAGGCCCAGCACTAGCTTTCCCTGCTGGTTCTTCTGCTGTGGGAGCAGATGCCACTGTTCGTTCTGTGCTGACTGTGTTGCTGCCAGCAGAGAGCAGGCTCTGAACTGATTCCATTCAAATGCTTTTAATCCTGACACTTCTGCTGTGGGAGCAGAGGCCAAACGTTCGTGCTGTACTCACTGTGCTGCCTGCAGCTGAGGGCGACCAGCTGAGAATTTGGATTCAAATGGAGTTTTAGGTATGAAACCGAGGAGAGACTGCAATGATGGTGACACCGTTGCAAAGCAGCCTGTGTGCTGAAGAGGCCCAGCACTAGCTTTCCCTGCTGGTTCTCCTGCTGTGGGAGCAGATGCCACTGTTCATTCTGTGCTGACAGTGTTGCTGCGCAGCAGAGAGCAGGCTCTGAACTGATTCCATTCAAATGCTTTTCCTGTATGAAAGGGAGCAGTGAAAGCAACGATGGATGCACCAATGTAAAGGTGATTGTGTGCTGAACAGGTCCAGCACAAGCTTTCAATCCTGGCTCTTCTGCTGTGGGAGCAGAAGCCAAACGTTCGTGCTGTACTCACTGTGCTGCCTGCAGCTGAGAGCGACCAGCTGAGAATTTGGATTCAAATGGAGTTTTAGGTATGAAACCGAGGAGAGACTGCAATGATGGTGACACCGTTGCAAAGCAGCCTGTGTGCTGAAGAGGCCCAGCACTAGCTTTCCCTGCTGGTTCTTCTGCTGTGGGAGCAGATGCCACTGTTCATTCTGTGCTGACTGTGTTGCTGCCAGCA
The DNA here is from genome assembly GCF_034315485.1 of Pezoporus occidentalis. NCBI lineage: Eukaryota > Metazoa > Chordata > Aves > Psittaciformes > Psittacidae > Pezoporus > Pezoporus occidentalis. The sequence continues at coordinate 4,654 of NW_026916129.1, forward strand.
GAGAGCAGGCTCTGAACTGATTCCATTCAAATGCTTTTCCTGTATGAAAGGGAGCAGTGAAAGCAACGATGGATGCACCAATGTAAAGGTGATTGTGTGCTGAACAGGTCCAGCACAAGCTTTCAATCCTGGCTCTTCTGCTGTGGGAGCAGAAGCCAAACGTTCGTGCTGTACTCACTGTGCTGCCTGCAGCTGAGAGCGACCAGCTGAGAATTTGGATTCAAATGGAGTTTTAGGTATGAAACCGAGGAGAGACTGCAATGATGGTGACACCGTTGCAAAGCAGCCTGTGTGCTGAAGAGGCCCAGCACTAGCTTTCCCTGCTGGTTCTTCTGCTGTGGGAGCAGATGCCACTGTTCTTTCTGTGCTGACTGTGTTGCTGCGCAGCAGAGAGCAGGCTCTGAACTGATTCCATTCAAATGCTTTTCCTGTATGAAAGGGAGCAGTGAAAGCAACGATGGATGCACCAATGTAAAGGTGATTGTGTGCTGAACAGGTCCAGCACAAGCTTTCAATCCTGGCTCTTCTGCTGTGGGAGCAGAAGCCAAACGTTCGTGCTGTACTCACTGTGCTGCCTGCAGCTGAGAGCGACCAGCTGAGAATTTGGATTCAAATGGAGTTTTAGGTATGAAACCGAGGAGAGACTGCAATGATGGTGACACCGTTGCAAAGCAGCCTGTGTGCTGAAGAGGCCCAGCACTAGCTTTCCCTGCTGGTTCTTCTGCTGTGGGAGCAGATGCCACTGTTCTTTCTGTGCTGACTGTGTTGCTGCCAGCAGAGAGCAGGCTCTGAACTGATTCCATTCAAATGCTTTTCCTGTATGAAAGGGAGCAGTGAAAGCAACGATGGATGCACCAATGTAAAGGTGATTGTGTGCTGAACAGGTCCAGCACAAGCTTTCAATCCTGGCTCTTCTGCTGTGGGAGCAGAAGCCAAACGTTCGTGCTGTACTCACTGTGCTGCCTGCAGCTGAGAGCGACCAGCTGAGAATTTGGATTCAAATGGAGTTTTAGGTATGAAACCGAGGAGAGACTGCAATGATGGTGACACCGTTGCAAAGCAGCCTGTGTGCTGAAGAGGCCCAGCACTAGCTTTCCCTGCTGGTTCTTCTGCTGTGGGAGCAGATGCCACTGTTCTTTCTGTGCTGACTGTGTTGCTGCCAGCAGAGAGCAGGCTCTGAACTGATTCCATTCAAATGCTTTTCCTGTATGAAAGGGAGCAGTGAAAGCAACGATGGATGCACCAATGTAAAGGTGATTGTGTGCTGAACAGGTCCAGCACAAGCTTTCAATCCTGGCTCTTCTGCTGTGGGAGCAGAAGCCAAACGTTCGTGCTGTACTCACTGTGCTGCCTGCAGCTGAGAGCGACCAGCTGAGAATTTGGATTCAAATGGAGTTTTAGGTATGAAACCGAGGAGAGACTGCAATGATGGTGACACCGTTGCAAAGCAGCCTGTGTGCTGAAGAGGCCCAGCACTAGCTTTCCCTGCTGGTTCTCCTGCTGTGGGAGCAGATGCCACTGTTCATTCTGTGCTGACAGTGTTGCTGCGCAGCAGAGAGCAGGCTCTGAACTGATTCCATTCAAATGCTTTTCCTGTATGAAAGGGAGCAGTGAAAGCAACGATGGATGCACCAATGTAAAGGTGATTGTGTGCTGAACAGGTCCAGCACAAGCTTTCAATCCTGGCTCTTCTGCTGTGGGAGCAGAAGCCAAACGTTCGTGCTGTACTCACTGTGCTGCCTGCAGCTGAGAGCGACCAGCTGAGAATTTGGATTCAAATGGAGTTTTAGGTATGAAACCGAGGAGAGACTGCAATGATGGTGACACCGTTGCAAAGCAGCCTGTGTGCTGAAGAGGCCCAGCACTAGCTTTCCCTGCTGGTTCTTCTGCTGTGGGAGCAGATGCCACTGTTCTTTCTGTGCTGACTGTGTTGCTGCCAGCAGAGAGCAGGCTCTGAACTGATTCCATTCAAATGCTTTTCCTGTATGAAAGGGAGCAGTGAAAGCAACGATGGATGCACCAATGTAAAGGTGATTGTGTGCTGAACAGGTCCAGCACAAGCTTTCAATCCTGGCTCTTCTGCTGTGGGAGCAGAGGCCAAACGTTCGTGCTGTACTCACTGTGCTGCCTGCAGCTGAGAGCGACCAGCTGAGAATTTGGATTCAAATGGAGTTTTAGGTATGAAACCGAGGAGAGACTGCAATGATGGTGACACCGTTGCAAAGCAGCCTGTGTGCTGAAGAGGCCCAGCACTAGCTTTCCCTGCTGGTTCTTCTGCTGTGGGAGCAGATGCCACTGTTCTTTCTGTGCTGACTGTGTTGCTGCGCAGCAGAGAGCAGGCTCTGAACTGATTCCATTCAAATGCTTTTCCTGTATGAAAGGGAGCAGTGAAAGCAACGATGGATGCACCAATGTAAAGGTGATTGTGTGCTGAACAGGTCCAGCACAAGCTTTCAATCCTGACACTTCTGCTGTGGGAGCAGAGGCCAAACGTTCGTGCTGTACTCACTGTGCTGCCTGCAGCTGAGAGCGACCAGCTGAGAATTTGGATTCAAATGGAGTTTTAGGTATGAAACCGAGGAGAGACTGCAATGATGGTGACACCGTTGCAAAGCAGCCTGTGTGCTGAAGAGGCCCAGCACTAGCTTTCCCTGCTGGTTCTTCTGCTGTGGGAGCAGATGCCACTGTTCATTCTGTGCTGACTGTGTTGCTGCCAGCAGAGAGCAGGCTCTGAACTGATTCCATTCAAATGCTTTTCCTGTATGAAAGGGAGCAGTGAAAGCAACGATGGATGCACCAATGTAAAGGTGATTGTGTGCTGAACAGGTCCAGCACAAGCTTTCAATCCTGGCTCTTCTGCTGTGGGAGCAGAGGCCAAACGTTCGTGCTGTACTCACTGTGCTGCCTGCAGCTGAGAGCGACCAGCTGAGAATTTGGATTCAAATGGAGTTTTAGGTATGAAACCGAGGAGAGACTGCAATGATGGTGACACCGTTGCAAAGCAGCCTGTGTGCTGAAGAGGCCCAGCACTAGCTTTCCCTGCTGGTTCTCCTGCTGTGGGAGCAAGCAGCTGAGAATTTGGATTCAAATGGAGTTTTAGGTATGAAACCGAGGAGAGACTGCAATGATGGTGACACCGTTGCAAAGCAGCCTGTGTGCTGAAGAGGCCCAGCACTAGCTTTCCCTGCTGGTTCTTCTGCTGTGGGAGCAGATGCCACTGTTCTTTCTGTGCTGACTGTGTTGCTGCGCAGCAGAGAGCAGGCTCTGAACTGATTCCATTCAAATGCTTTTCCTGTATGAAAGGGAGCAGTGAAAGCAACGATGGATGCACCAATGTAAAGGTGATTGTGTGCTGAACAGGTCCAGCACCAGCCTCCTGGCTCTTCTGCTGTGGGAGCAGAGGCCAAACGTTCGTGCTGTAATCACTGTGCTGCCTGCAGCTGAGAGCGACCAGCTGAGAATTTGGATTCAAATGGAGTTTTAGGTATGAAACCGAGGAGAGACTGCAATGATGGTGACACCGTTGCAAAGCAGCCTGTGTGCTGAAGAGGCCCAGCACTAGCTTTCCCTGCTGGTTCTTCTGCTGTGGGAGCAGATGCCACTGTTCTTTCTGTGCTGACTGTGTTGCTGCCAGCAGAGAGCAGGCTCTGAACTGATTCCATTCAAATGCTTTTCCTGTATGAAAGGGAGCAGTGAAAGCAACGATGGATGCACCAATGTAAAGGTGATTGTGTGCTGAACAGGTCCAGCACAAGCTTTCAATCCTGACACTTCTGCTGTGGGAGCAGAGGCCAAACGTTCGTGCTGTACTCACTGTGCTGCCTGCAGCTGAGAGCGACCAGCTGAGAATTTGGATTCAAATGGAGTTTTAGGTATGAAACCGAGGAGAGACTGCAATGATGGTGACACCGTTGCAAAGCAGCCTGTGTGCTGAAGAGGCCCAGCACTAGCTTTCCCTGCTGGTTCTCCTGCTGTGGGAGCAGATGCCACTGTTCATTCTGTGCTGACAGTGTTGCTGCGCAGCAGAGAGCAGGCTCTGAACTGATTCCATTCAAATGCTTTTCCTGTATGAAAGGGAGCAGTGAAAGCAACGATGGATGCACCAATGTAAAGGTGATTGTGTGCTGAACAGGTCCAGCACAAGCTTTCAATCCTGGCTCTTCTGCTGTGGGAGCAGAGGCCAAACGTTCGTGCTGTACTCACTGTGCTGCCTGCAGCTGAGAGCGACCAGCTGAGAATTTGGATTCAAATGGACTTTTAGGTATGAAACCGAGGAGAGACTGCAATGATGGTGACACCGTTGCAAAGCAGCCTGTGTGCTGAAGAGGCCCAGCACTAGCTTTCCCTGCTGGTTCTTCTGCTGTGGGAGCAGATGCCACTGTTCTTTCTGTGCTGACTGTGTTGCTGCCAGCAGAGAGCAGGCTCTGAACTGATTCCATTCAAATGCTTTTCCTGTATGAAAGGGAGCAGTGAAAGCAACGATGGATGCACCAATGTAAAGGTGATTGTGTGCTGAACAGGTCCAGCACAAGCTTTCAATCCTGACACTTCTGCTGTGGGAGCAGAGGCCAAACGTTCGTGCTGTACTCACTGTGCTGCCTGCAGCTGAGAGCGACCAGCTGAGAATTTGGATTCAAATGGAGTTTTAGGTATGAAACCGAGGAGAGACTGCAATGATGGTGACACCGTTGCAAAGCAGCCTGTGTGCTGAAGAGGCCCAGCACTAGCTTTCCCTGCTGGTTGTCTTCTGCTGTGGGAGCAGATGCCACTGTTCATTCTGTGCTGACTGTGTTGCTGCGCAGCAGAGAGCAGGCTCTGAACTGATTCCATTCAAATGCTTTTCCTGTATGAAAGGGAGCAGTGAAAGCAACGATGGATGCACCAATGTAAAGGTGATTGTGTGCTGAACAGGTCCAGCACAAGCTTTCAATCCTGGCTCTTCTGCTGTGGGAGCAGAAGCCAAACGTTCGTGCTGTACTCACTGTGCTGCCTGCAGCTGAGAGCGACCAGCTGAGAATTTGGATTCAAATGGACTTTTAGGTATGAAACCGAGGAGAGACTGCAATGATGGTGACACCGTTGCAAAGCAGCCTGTGTGCTGAAGAGGCCCAGCACTAGCTTTCCCTGCTGGTTCTTCTGCTGTGGGAGCAGATGCCACTGTTCATTCTGTGCTGACTGTGTTGCTGCGCAGCAGAGAGCAGGCTCTGAACTGATTCCATTCAAATGCTTTTCCTGTATGAAAGGGAGCAGTGAAAGCAACGATGGATGCACCAATGTAAAGGTGATTGTGTGCTGAACAGGTCCAGCACAGCTTTCAATCCTGACACTTCTGCTGTGGGAGCAGAGGCCAAACGTTCGTGCTGTACTCACTGTGCTGCCTGCAGCTGAGAGCGACCAGCTGAGAATTTGGATTCAAATGGAGTTTTAGGTATGAAACCGAGGAGAGACTGCAATGATGGTGACACCGTTGCAAAGCAGCCTGTGTGCTGAAGAGGCCCAGCACTAGCTTTCCCTGCTGGTTCTTCTGCTGTGGGAGCAGATGCCACTGTTCTTTCTGTGCTGACTGTGTTGCTGCCAGCAGAGAGCAGGCTCTGAACTGATTCCATTCAAATGCTTTTCCTGTATGAAAGGGAGCAGTGAAAGCAACGATGGATGCACCAATGTAAAGGTGATTGTGTGCTGAACAGGTCCAGCACAAGCTTTCCCTCCTGGCTCTTCTGCTGTGGGAGCAGAAGCCAAACGTTCGTGCTGTACTCACTGTGCTGCTGGGCAGCTGAAAGCGACCAGCTGAGAATTTGGATTCAAATGGAGTTTTAGGTATGAAACCGAGGAGAGACTGCAATGATGGTGACACCGTTGCAAAGCAGCCTGTGTGCTGAAGAGGCCCAGCACTAGCTTTCCCTGCTGGTTCTTCTGCTGTGGGAGCAGATGCCACTGTTCGTTCTGTGCTGACTGTGTTGCTGCCAGCAGAGAGCAGGCTCTGAACTGATTCCATTCAAATGCTTTTCCTGTATGAAAGGGAGCAGTGAAAGCAACGATGGATGCACCAATGTAAAGGTGATTGTGTGCTGAACAGGTCCAGCACAAGCTTTCCCTCCTGGCTCTTCTGCTGTGGGAGCAGAAGCCAAACGTTCGTGCTGTACTCACTGTGCTGCCTGCAGCTGAGAGCGACCAGCTGAGAATTTGGATTCAAATGGAGTTTTAGGTATGAAACCGAGGAGAGACTGCAATGATGGTGACACCGTTGCAAAGCAGCCTGTGTGCTGAAGAGGCCCAGCACTAGCTTTCCCTGCTGGTTCTTCTGCTGTGGGAGCAGATGCCACTGTTCGTTCTGTGCTGACTGTGTTGCTGCACAGCAGAGAGCAGGCTCTGAACTGATTCCATTCAAATGCTTTTCCTGTATGAAAGGGAGAAGTGAAAGCAACGATGGATGCACCAATGTAAAGGTGATTGTGTGCTGAACAGGTCCAGCACAAGCTTTCAATCCTGGCTCTTCTGCTGTGGGAGCAGAGGCCAAACGTTCGTGCTGTACTCACTGTGCTGCCTGCAGCTGAGAGCGACCAGCTGAGAATTTGGATTCAAATGGAGTTTTAGGTATGAAACCGAGGAGAGACTGCAATGATGGTGACACCGTTGCAAAGCAGCCTGTGTGCTGAAGAGGCCCAGCACTAGCTTTCCCTGCTGGTTCTTCTGCTGTGGGAGCAGATGCCACTGTTCATTCTGTGCTGACTGTGTTGCTGCGCAGCAGAGAGCAGGCTCTGAACTGATTCCATTCAAATGCTTTTCCTGTATGAAAGGGAGCAGTGAAAGCAACGATGGATGCACCAATGTAAAGGTGATTGTGTGCTGAACAGGTCCAGCACAAGCTTTCCCTCCTGGCTCTTCTGCTGTGGGAGCAGAGGCCAAACGTTCGTGCTGTACTCACTGTGCTGCCTGCAGCTGAGAGCGACCAGCTGAGAATTTGGATTCAAATGGAGTTTTAGGTATGAAACCGAGGAGAGACTGCAATGATGGTGACACCGTTGCAAAGCAGCCTGTGTGCTGAAGAGGCCCAGCACTAGCTTTCCCTGCTGGTTCTTCTGCTGTGGGAGCAGATGCCACTGTTCTTTCTGTGCTGACTGTGTTGCTGCGCAGCAGAGAGCAGGCTCTGAACTGATTCCATTCAAATGCTTTTCCTGTATGAAAGGGAGCAGTGAAAGCAACGATGGATGCACCAATGTAAAGGTGATTGTGTGCTGAACAGGTCCAGCACAAGCTTTCAATCCTGGCTCTTCTGCTGTGGGAGCAGAAGCCAAACGTTCGTGCTGTAATCACTGTGCTGCCTGCAGCTGAGAGCGACCAGCTGAGAATTTGGATTCAAATGGAGTTTTAGGTATGAAACCGAGGAGAGACTGCAATGATGGTGACACCGTTGCAAAGCAGCCTGTGTGCTGAAGAGGCCCAGCACTAGCTTTCCCTGCTGGTTCTTCTGCTGTGGGAGCAGATGCCACTGTTCTTTCTGTGCTGACTGTGTTGCTGCCAGCAGAGAGCAGGCTCTGAACTGATTCCATTCAAATGCTTTTCCTGTATGAAAGGGAGCAGTGAAAGCAACGATGGATGCACCAATGTAAAGGTGATTGTGTGCTGAACAGGTCCAGCACCAGCTTTCAATCCTGACACTTCTGCTGTGGGAGCAGAGGCCAAACGTTCGTGCTGTACTCACTGTGCTGCCTGCAGCTGAGAGCGACCAGCTGAGAATTTGGATTCAAATGGAGTTTTAGGTATGAAACCGAGGAGAGACTGCAATGATGGTGACACCGTTGCAAAGCAGCCTGTGTGCTGAAGAGGCCCAGCACTAGCTTTCCCTGCTGGTTCTTCTGCTGTGGGAGCAGATGCCACTGTTCTTTCTGTGCTGACTGTGTTGCTGCCAGCAGAGAGCAGGCTCTGAACTGATTCCATTCAAATGCTTTTCCTGTATGAAAGGGAGCAGTGAAAGCAACGATGGATGCACCAATGTAAAGGTGATTGTGTGCTGAACAGGTCCAGCACAAGCTTTCAATCCTGACACTTCTGCTGTGGGAGCAGAGGCCAAACGTTCGTGCTGTACTCACTGTGCTGCCTGCAGCTGAGAGCGACCAGCTGAGAATTTGGATTCAAATGGAGTTTTAGGTATGAAACCGAGGAGAGACTGCAATGATGGTGACACCGTTGCAAAGCAGCCTGTGTGCTGAAGAGGCCCAGCACTAGCTTTCCCTGCTGGTTCTCCTGCTGTGGGAGCAGATGCCACTGTTCATTCTGTGCTGACTGTGTTGCTGCGCAGCAGAGAGCAGGCTCTGAACTGATTCCATTCAAATGCTTTTCCTGTATGAAAGGGAGCAGTGAAAGCAACGATGGATGCACCAATGTAAAGGTGATTGTGTGCTGAACAGGTCCAGCACAAGCTTTCAATCCTGGCTCTTCTGCTGTGGGAGCAGAGGCCAAACGTTCGTGCTGTAATCACTGTGCTGCCTGCAGCTGAGAGAGACCAGCTGAGAATTTGGATTCAAATGGAGTTTTAGGTATGAAACCGAGGAGAGACTGCAATGATGGTGACACCGTTGCAAAGCAGCCTGTGTGCTGAAGAGGCCCAGCACTAGCTTTCCCTGCTGGTTCTTCTGCTGTGGGAGCAGATGCCACTGTTCATTCTGTGCTGACTGTGTTGCTGCGCAGCAGAGAGCAGGCTCTGAACTGATTCCATTCAAATGCTTTTCCTGTATGAAAGGGAGCAGTGAAAGCAACGATGGATGCACCAATGTAAAGGTGATTGTGTGCTGAACAGGTCCAGCACAAGCTTTCAATCCTGGCTCTTCTGCTGTGGGAGCAGAAGCCAAACGTTCGTGCTGTAATCACTGTGCTGCCTGCAGCTGAGAGCGACCAGCTGAGAATTTGGATTCAAATGGAGTTTTAGGTATGAAACCGAGGAGAGACTGCAATGATGGTGACACCGTTGCAAAGCAGCCTGTGTGCTGAAGAGGCCCAGCACTAGCTTTCCCTGCTGGTTCTCCTGCTGTGGGAGCAGATGCCACTGTTCATTCTGTGCTGACTGTGTTGCTGCGCAGCAGAGAGCAGGCTCTGAACTGATTCCATTCAAATGCTTTTCCTGTATGAAAGGGAGCAGTGAAAGCAACGATGGATGCACCAATGTAAAGGTGATTGTGTGCTGAACAGGTCCAGCACAAGCTTTCAATCCTGACTCTTCTGCTGTGGGAGCAGAGGCCAAACGTTCGTGCTGTAATCACTGTGCTGCCTGCAGCTGAGAGCGACCAGCTGAGAATTTGGATTCAAATGGAGTTTTAGGTATGAAACCGAGGAGAGACTGCAATGATGGTGACACCGTTGCAAAGCAGCCTGTGTGCTGAAGAGGCCCAGCACTAGCTTTCCCTGCTGGTTCTTCTGCTGTGGGAGCAGATGCCACTGTTCTTTCTGTGCTGACTGTGTTGCTGCCAGCAGAGAGCAGGCTCTGAACTGATTCCATTCAAATGCTTTTCCTGTATGAAAGGGAGCAGTGAAAGCAACGATGGATGCACCAATGTAAAGGTGATTGTGTGCTGAACAGGTCCAGCACAAGCTTTCAATCCTGGCTCTTCTGCTGTGGGAGCAGAAGCCAAACGTTCGTGCTGTAATCACTGTGCTGCTGGGCAGCTGAAAGCGACCAGCTGAGAATTTGGATTCAAATGGAGTTTTAGGTATGAAACCGAGGAGAGACTGCAATGATGGTGACACCGTTGCAAAGCAGCCTGTGTGCTGAAGAGGCCCAGCACTAGCTTTCCCTGCTGGTTCTTCTGCTGTGGGAGCAGATGCCACTGTTCATTCTGTGCTGACTGTGTTGCTGCCAGCAGAGAGCAGGCTCTGAACTGATTCCATTCAAATGCTTTTCCTGTATGAAAGGGAGCAGTGAAAGCAACGATGGATGCACCAATGTAAAGGTGATTGTGTGCTGAACAGGTCCAGCACAAGCTTTCAATCCTGACACTTCTGCTGTGGGAGCAGAGGCCAAACGTTCGTGCTGTACTCACTGTGCTGCCTGCAGCTGAGAGCGACCAGCTGAGAATTTGGATTCAAATGGAGTTTTAGGTATGAAACCGAGGAGAGACTGCAATGATGGTGACACCGTTGCAAAGCAGCCTGTGTGCTGAAGAGGCCCAGCACTAGCTTTCCCTGCTGGTTCTTCTGCTGTGGGAGCAGATGCCACTGTTCTTTCTGTGCTGACTGTGTTGCTGCGCAGCAGAGAGCAGGCTCTGAACTGATTCCATTCAAATGCTTTTCCTGTATGAAAGGGAGCAGTGAAAGCAACGATGGATGCACCAATGTAAAGGTGATTGTGTGCTGAACAGGTCCAGCACAAGCTTTCAATCCTGGCTCTTCTGCTGTGGGAGCAGAAGCCAAACGTTCGTGCTGTACTCACTGTGCTGCCTGCAGCTGAGAGCGACCAGCTGAGAATTTGGATTCAAATGGAGTTTTAGGTATGAAACCGAGGAGAGACTTCAATGATGGTGACACCGTTGCAAAGCAGCCTGTGTGCTGAAGAGGCCCAGCACTAGCTTTCCCTGCTGGTTCTTCTGCTGTGGGAGCAGATGCCACTGTTCTTTCTGTGCTGACTGTGTTGCTGCCAGCAGAGAGCAGGCTCTGAACTGATTCCATTCAAATGCTTTTCCTGTATGAAAGGGAGCAGTGAAAGCAACGATGGATGCACCAATGTAAAGGTGATTGTGTGCTGAACAGGAGCAGATGCCAAACGTTGCCCATCAACTAGAGCCCATCTACTAGATGTCTCCAGGTCACCAGCGACTGGCCCTGACTTCCCTCTAGCCATCATCCCAACAGAGAATGAACTTTGAACATCATGGACCGAATGGACTCGGCAGCATTATAGGGATTGGTCCATGCACTAAGAAAATGATTTTTCTCTTGGTCTGTATGTATATGGATGTATATATGTGGGAGAGCGATGGTGTATTGAAAATGTGGGATCTGAGCACGACGTGAATGGTATGGAATAAGGGGTGGATAATGTCCTGGGTTCCGCAGTAGCAGTCATGTTTTTCCTTTGTGTTAACTGGTACAGTGCTGTGTTTTGACTTCCAGTTTGAGAACAGTGTTGGTGAAGCCGATGTTCTCGGTTGTTGCTAAGTGATGTTTACCCTGACCAAGGACTCTGTGAGGCTCATGCTCTGCCAGGGAGGAGGGGAGGCTGTGAGGAAGCAGAGACGGGGCGCCTGACCCGGGCTAGCCGGGGAGGTATTCCATACCACAGCACGTCATGCCCGGGGTGAGGGGTAACTGGGAGTTACCCGGAAGGACAGGGGCTTCCGGGTGGAGCTCGTTTCTCTGGGCCGGTGGTATCGTATTCTCTTCCCTTGTTATTTTCCCTTATCATTGTTGTAGCTGATAGTAGCGGTGGTGATTTGTTGCTGGACTGTTTTTGTCTCAACCCGTAGGAGTTGCACTCTCTCGATCCTCCTCCCCGTTCCTCCGGGAGCGGGGAAGGGGAGAGCCCCGGTGCGGGGAGGCAGGGGGGGGGGGGGAGACGGACACGGACCTCGATTGTTGTCAGCTCGGCACCACTCACTGGGAGTGAGTGAACAAGCTACCTGACTGGGTTTAAACCACGACAGTTCTTTTTGGCGCCCAACGTGGGGCACGAAGGGTTGAGATAAGAACAGATCTGACTGGATTGATAGTCACTCGTCACAATGCTGATTTATTGGCTCTCAAGGTTGTTCCTCTTGATCTCACAGTTTCAGTATATGATATCTTACGTCCATCCGGTACTTGCTGTATTAGTGTTTTTCAAGTGTGGGGCTTGGGCTAAGGTTTTTATCCCATTGTACTTTATGGTAATGACTCGTAATACAATAGAATCATTGATCATGAAACTGATCTGGCTTATGTTCCCAGTGTGGTCACCACCTTTATACTTTGGGAGGTATATGATGGAGGTGCTTAGCAATTACACATCTTTTTTCTCCTTCTCAGGTGCTCAACCTGGGAAGGAGACATCCTTTTACCCTCCTAGTCGTCCCCCCAGACCATTTACATTTGAGAGTTTTGAATTTTTTGAATGGCCTTTTAATGCTGTTGAGACTTGTTTGCTGATGGTGATGGGAATCACCATGCTAACACGCATACAGAGTGTGTTTTACCCACTACTGATTTCAAGAGTTAAGCAGATTCAGGTTTGGGTCTTGTCTGGGGTCAAACGACGATGTAGGAGGACCGAGAGATTTTCCCTGAGGCTGGACAGCCATGAGTGGCAGGGTGTGTGGGATAGTATGGGCAAGTATCTAGGTCAGTGGGCCCCTCCAGTACTTTGGAATTTCACTACCGAACAACTGCAAAATCCAGAAGAATTAGTAAAACACTTAAATGAGGTGTGTGGTCATTCTGGCCATACCAGAGATGGACAAATCACGGCAACGTGCTGGGGCTTGGCCTATGCTTACAGGGCCTTGTTCAACACTATCCAGCACCTTCAAAAGGAAAAGAATGTCGGCAGATCTGAGGGCAAAGCAACAGTCGCTACTCAAACTTTGGCTGCAATGAACAGCACAGCTGTCCCAGTGGCAAGTACAGCAGCTGCTCAAACTTCAACTGCAACAGACAGCGCGGTTACCCCAGCTCCAAGCACAGCAGCTACACCACCCCCAGTAACAAGTACAGTTGCTACTCAAACCACAGTGATAATCACTGCAGCCAAACCAGAGGACCAATTCGTACCAATATCAGTTGCCCCTGTATGCAAGAGAACAAGCAAAAAGGAGGCAAAAAGGGTGAAGCGAGGTGAAGAACCAATGAATTCACCACCCGGTCCAGAATCTGATCAGGAGTCATCATCACATGACGAAGAAGAAGAAGAAGAGGTAACTTCTCGACCTCGGACCTCAACCGAGCTGCGGAATATGCGAAAAGATTTTACCCGTCAACCAGGGGAGCACATCATCACCTGGTTACTCCGATGCTGGGACAATGGGGCTGATGGTCACGAACTAGAAGGTACAGAAGCCAAGCAGCTGGGATCACTTGCTAGAGAAGGGGGAATTGACAAAGCAATTGCAAGAGAGAAAAAGTCCCTCAGCCTTTGGAGGAGGCTCTTGGCAGCTGTGAAAGAAAGGTTTCCGTACAAGGACGATGTTACGAGTCGTTCGGCCAAGTGGAATACTATAGACAAAGGCATCCAGTCTCTGAGGGAATCGGCCATCGTAGAGATGATCTATCACATCAAGCCGAATAACGGGGATACACCTATAGATCCAGATGAAGTTGAATGTACACGACCCATGTGGCGAAAACTTACACGGAATGCACCGTCATCATATGCCCATTCATTGGCAACAGTAACCTGGAATGACATAGTACCACTAACAGTGGATGAAATGGTTCATAAACTCCGAGAGTTCGAAGACAATCTCACCCCTTCCATCATCTCAGCTGTGAAAAAACTGTCCCAGGACATCGAACAATTGAAGGACAATCTATCTGATTTATCCGGCTCCTCACGTGTACCAACACGCGTCTCAGCTATTAACAAAAGGCGTCCTATTGTTCAAGAGAGGAGATACAGGAGGTATACGCCACGGGGTACCCTATGGTTTTACCTGCTGGATCACGGAGAAGACATGACAAAGTGGGATGGAAAACCTACTTCAGCTTTGGAGGAACGGGTGAGTGAACTGAAGAGGGGAGCAAGGGCCAAGACTGATCGTCCCATGAGAGCTACGGCTTCAGTCTCTGGTGATCAGTTTGCCAGATGGAGTGGAAGAGCTGATTTTACTCCAGCTCCTGTGATAACGAAGAATAATCCCTTTCAACACGACTTAAGTGTCCAATGCTGTGACGACTGTTAGAGGGGCCCTGCCTCCAGCCAGGTGGAGGTAGGGGACAATCGGATTTACTGGACTGTGTGGATCAGATGGCCTGGCACATCAGTCCCACAGAAGTATAAGGCTCTAGTAGATACCGGTGCACAGTGTACCCTGATGCCATCAAGCTGTCAAGGGGTGGAACCCATCTATATTTCTGGAGTAACAGGAGGATCCCAAGAGTTGACTGTGCTGGAGGCTGAAATCAGCCTGACTGGGAGGGAATGGCAAAAGCACCCTATTGTGACTGGTCCAGAGGCTCCATGCATTCTCGGCATAGACTACCTCAAGAGAGGGTACTTCAAAGACCCAAAAGGGTACCGGTGGGCTTTTGGTATTGCTGCTTTGGAGACTGAGGAAATTGAGCAGCTGTCCACCTTGCCTGGTCTCTCAGAAGATCCCTCTGCTGTGGGGTTGCTGAAAGTTGAAGAACAACAAGTGCCAATTGCGACCACAACAGTGCACCGGCGGCAATATCGCACCAACCGAGACTCCCTGATTCCCATCCATCAGCTGATCCGTAGACTGGAGAGTCAGGGGGTGATCAGCAGGACCCGCTCACCCTTCAATAGCCCCATATGGCCAGTGCGAAAGTCTAATGGAGAATGGAGACTAACAGTAGACTATCGTGGCCTGAATGAAGTCACACCACCGTTGAGTGCTGCCGTACCGGACATACTAGAACTTCAGTATGAACTAGAGTCAAAGGCAGCCAAGTGGTATGCCACGATTGATATTGCCAATGCATTTTTCTCAATCCCTTTGGCAGCAGAGTGCAGGCCACAGTTTGCTTTTACTTGGAGGGGTGTCCAGTTCACTTGGAACCGACTGCCCCAGGGGTGGAAACACAGCCCTACCATTTGCCATGGACTGATCCAGACTGCACTGGAACAGGGGCAAGCTCCAGAACACCTGCAATACATTGATGACATTATTGTGTGGGGCGATACAGCGGAAGAAGTCTTTGAGAAAGGGAGGAAAATAATCCAAATCCTGCTGAAAGCCGGTTTTGCCATAAAACGGAGTAAGGTCAAGGGACCTGCACAGGAGATTCAATTTTTGGGAATAAAATGGCAAGATGGACGTAGACAGATCCCCACAGATGTGATCAACAAGATAACAGCAATGTCTCCACCAACTAATAAGAAAGAAACGCAAGCTTTCTTGGGTGCAGTGGGGTTCTGGAGAATGCACATCTCAAATTACAGTTCGATTGTAAGCCCTCTCTATCATGTGACCCGGAAGAAGAATGATTTTAAATGGGGCCCTGAGCAGCAACAAGCCTTTGAACAAATTAAACGCGAGATAGTTCATGCAGTAGCCCTTGGACCAGTCCGGACCGGACCAGATGTAAAAAATGTACTGTACACTGCAGCTGGGGAGAACGGTCCTACCTGGAGCCTCTGGCAGAAAGCTCCAGGGGAGACTCGAGGTCGACCCCTCGGCTTTTGGAGTCGGGGATATAAAGGATCTGAGGCCAGCTATACCCCAACTGAGAAAGAGATACTGGCAGCCTATGAAGGGGTTCGAGCTGCTTCAGAAGTGATTGGC
>NW_026916130.1:10000-17500 GCF_034315485.1 Pezoporus occidentalis
TAACCCTAACCCTAACCCTAACCTAACCCTAACCGTAAACCTAACCCTACCTCATTTCTCCCCTCTAACTGTAACAAAGCGAGTGTAATACTATATATCTAGATATATAGGAAAACACAGTAAACGTAACAAAGTGAGCAAAATAAAGTATGTTCAAGAGCATTCTAATGACCCACAGAGGTTCTCAACCCCAACCCTAACCCTAACCCTAACCCTAACCCTAACCCATTTCTCCCCTGTAACTGTAACAAAGTGAGTGCAACACTATATATATAGATATATAGGAAAACACAGTAAATGTAACAAAGTGAGCAAAATAAAGCATGTTCAAGAGCATTCTAATGACCCACAGAGGTACTCAACCCTAACCCTAACCCTAACCCTAACCCTAACACTAACCCTAACCCATTTCTCCCCTGTAACTGTAACAAAGTGAGTGTAATACTATATGTATATATATATACAGGAAAACAGAGGAAACGTAACAAAGTGAGCAAAATAAAACATGTTCAAGAGCATTCTAATGACCCACAGAGGTTCTCAACCCTAACCCTAACCCTAACCCTAACCCTAACCCTAAACCTAACCCTAACCCTAACCCATTTCTCCCCTGTAACTGTAACAAAGTGAGTGTAATACTATATGTATATATATATACAGGAAAACAGAGGAAACGTAACAAAGTGATCAAAATAAAGCATGTTCAAGAGGATTCTAATGACCCACAGAGGTTCTCAACCCTAACCCTAACCCTAACCCTAACCCTAACCCTAAACCTAACCCTACCCCATTTCTCCCCTCTAACTGTAACAAAGCGAGTGTAATACTATATATCTAGATATATAGGAAAACACAGTAAACGTAACAAAGTGAGCAAAATAAAGTATGTTCAAGAGCATTCTAATGACCCACAGAGGTTCTCAACCCCAACCCTAACCCTAACCCTAACCCTAACCCTAACCCATTTCTCCCCTGTAACTGTAACAAAGTGAGTGCAACACTATATATATAGATATATAGGAAAACACAGTAAATGTAACAAAGTGAGCAAAATAAAGCATGTTCAAGAGCATTCTAATGACCCACAGAGGTACTCAACCCTAACCCTAACCCTAACCCTAACCCTAACACTAACCCTAACCCATTTCTCCCCTGTAACTGTAACAAAGTGAGTGTAATACTATATGTATATATATATACAGGAAAACAGAGGAAACATAACAAAGTGAGCAAAATAAAACATGTTCAAGAGCATTCTAATGACCCACAGAGGTTCTCAACCCTAACCCTAACCCTAACCCTAACCCTAACCCTAACCCTAAACCTAACCCTAACCCTAACCCATTTCTCCCCTGTAACTGTAACAAAGTGAGTGTAATACTATATGTATATATATATACAGGAAAACAGAGGAAACGTAACAAAGTGATCAAAATAAAGCATGTTCAAGAGGATTCTAATGACCCACAGAGGTTCTCAACCCTAACCCTAACCCTAACCCTAACCCTAACCCTAACCCTAAACCTAACCCTACCCCATTTCTCCCCTCTAACTGTAACAAAGCGAGTGTAATACTATATATCTAGATATATAGGAAAACACAGTAAACGTAACAAAGTGAGCAAAATAAAGTATGTTCAAGAGCATTCTAATGACCCACAGAGGTTCTCAACCCCTAACCCTAACCCTAACCCTAACCCTAACCCTAACCCATTTCTCCCCTGTAACTGTAACAAAGTGAGTGCAACACTATATATATAGATATATAGGAAAACACAGTAAATGTAACAAAGTGAGCAAAATAAAGCATGTTCAAGAGCATTCTAATGACCCACAGAGGTACTCAACCCAACCCTAACCCTAACCCTAACCCTAACACTAACCCTAACCCATTTCTCCCCTGTAACTGTAACAAAGTGAGTGTAATACTATATGTATATATATATACAGGAAAACAGAGGAAACGTAACAAAGTGAGCAAAATAAAACATGTTCAAGAGCATTCTAATGACCCACAGAGGTTCTCAACCCTAACCCTAACCCTAACCCTAACCCTAACCCTAAACCTAACCCTAACCCATTTCTCCCCTGTAACTGTAACAAAGTGAGTGTAATACTATATGTATATATATATACAGGAAAACAGAGGAAACGTAACAAAGTGATCAAAATAAAGCATGTTCAAGAGGATTCTAATGACCCACAGAGGTTCTCAACCCTAACCCTAACCCTAACCCTAACCCTAACCCTAACCGTAAACCTAACCCTACCCCATTTCTCCCCTCTAACTGTAACAAAGCGAGTGTAATACTATATATCTAGATATATAGGAAAACACAGTAAACGTAACAAAGTGAGCAAAATAAAGTATGTTCAAGAGCATTCTAATGACCCACAGAGGTTCTCAACCCCAACCCTAACCCTAACCCTAACCCTAACCCTAACCCATTTCTCCCCTGTAACTGTAACAAAGTGAGTGCAACACTATATATATAGATATATAGGAAAACACAGTAAATGTAACAAAGTGAGCAAAATAAAGCATGTTCAAGAGCATTCTAATGACCCACAGAGGTACTCAACCCTAACCCTAACCCTAACCCTAACCCTAACACTAACCCTAACCCATTTCTCCCCTGTAACTGTAACAAAGTGAGTGTAATACTATATGTATATATATATACAGGAAAACAGAGGAAACGTAACAAAGTGAGCAAAATAAAACATGTTCAAGAGCATTCTAATGACCCACAGAGGTTCTCAACCCTAACCCTAACCCTAACCCTAACCCTAACCCTAACCCTAAACCTAACCCTAACCCTAACCCATTTCTCCCCTGTAACTGTAACAAAGTGAGTGTAATACTATATGTATATATATATACAGGAAAACAGAGGAAACGTAACAAAGTGATCAAAATAAAGCATGTTCAAGAGGATTCTAATGACCCACAGAGGTTCTCAACCCTAACCCTAACCCTAACCCTAACCCTAACCCTAACCGTAAACCTAACCCTACCCCATTTCTCCCCTCTAACTGTAACAAAGCGAGTGTAATACTATATATATAGATATATAGGAAAACACAGTAAACGTAACAAAGTGAGCAAAATAAAGTATGTTCAAGAGCATTCTAATGACCCACAGAGGTTCTCAACCCCAACCCTAACCCTAACCCTAACCCTAACCCTAACCCATTTCTCCCCTGTAACTGTAACAAAGTGAGTGCAACACTATATATATAGATATATAGGAAAACACAGTAAATGTAACAAAGTGAGCAAAATAAAGCATGTTCAAGAGCATTCTAATGACCCACAGAGGTACTCAACCCTAACCCTAACCCTAACCCTAACCCTAACACTAACCCTAACCCATTTCTCCCCTGTAACTGTAACAAAGTGAGTGTAATACTATATGTATATATATATACAGGAAAACAGAGGAAACGTAACAAAGTGAGCAAAATAAAACATGTTCAAGAGCATTCTAATGACCCACAGAGGTTTCAACCCTCTAACCCTAACCCTAACCCTAACCCTAACCCTAACCCTAAACCTAACCCTAACCCTAACCCATTTCTCCCCTGTAACTGTAACAAAGTGAGTGTAATACTATATGTATATATATATACAGGAAAACAGAGGAAACGTAACAAAGTGATCAAAATAAAGCATGTTCAAGAGGATTCTAATGACCCACAGAGGTTCTCAACCCTAACCCTAACCCTAACCCTAACCCTAACCCTAACCGTAAACCTAACCCTAACCCCATTTCTCCCCTGTAACTGTAACAAAGTGAGTGTAATACTATATATATAGATATATAGGAAAACACAGTAAACGTAACAAAGTGAGCAAAATAAAGCATGTTCAAGAGCATTCTAATGACCCACAGAGGTTCTCAACCCTAACCCTAACCCTAACCCTAATCCTAACCCTAACCCATTTCTCCCCTGTAACCGTAACAAAGTGAGTGTAATACTATATATATAGATATATAGGAAAACACAGGAAACGTAACAGTGAGCAAAATAAAGCATGTTCAAGAGCATTCTAATGACCCACAGAGGTTCTCAACCCTATCCCTAACCCTAACCCCTAACCCTAACCCTAACCCTAACCCTAAACCTAACCCTAACCCTAACCCATTTCTCCCCTGTAACTGTAACAAAGTGAGTGTAATACTATATGTATATATATATACAGGAAAACAGAGGAAACGTAACAAAGTGATCAAAATAAAGCATGTTCAAGAGGATTCTAATGACCCACAGAGGTTCTCAACCCTAACCCTAACCCTAACCCTAACCCTAACCCTAAACCTAACCCTACCCCATTTCTCCCCTCTAACTGTAACAAAGCGAGTGTAATACTATATATATAGATATATAGGAAAACACAGTAAACGTAACAAAGTGAGCAAAATAAAGTATGTTCAAGAGCATTCTAATGACCCACAGAGGTTCTCAACCCCAACCCTAACCCTAACCCTAACCCTAACCCTAACCCATTTCTCCCCTGTAACTGTAACAAAGTGAGTGCAACACTATATATATAGATATATAGGAAAACACAGTAAATGTAACAAAGTGAGCAAAATAAAGCATGTTCAAGAGCATTCTAATGACCCACAGAGGTACTCAACCCTAACCCTAACCCTAACCCTAACCCTAACACTAACCCTAACCCATTTCTCCCCTGTAACTGTAACAAAGTGAGTGTAATACTATATGTATATATATATACAGGAAAACAGAGGAAACGTAACAAAGTGAGCAAAATAAAACATGTTCAAGAGCATTCTAATGACCCACAGAGGTTCTCAACCCTAACCCTAACCCTAACCCTAACCCTAACCCTAACCCTAAACCTAACCCTAACCCTAACCCATTTCTCCCCTGTAACTGTAACAAAGTGAGTGTAATACTATATGTATATATATATACAGGAAAACAGAGGAAACGTAACAAAGTGATCAAAATAAAGCATGTTCAAGAGGATTCTAATGACCCACAGAGGTTCTCAACCCTAACCCTAACCCTAACCCTAACCCTAACCCTAACCGTAAACCTAACCCTACCCCATTTCTCCCCTCTAACTGTAACAAAGCGAGTGTAATACTATATATCTAGATATATAGGAAAACACAGTAAACGTAACAAAGTGAGCAAAATAAAGTATGTTCAAGAGCATTCTAATGACCCACAGAGGTTCTCAACCCCAACCCTAACCCTAACCCTAACCCTAACCCTAACCCATTTCTCCCCTGTAACTGTAACAAAGTGAGTGCAACACTATATATATAGATATATAGGAAAACACAGTAAATGTAACAAAGTGAGCAAAATAAAGCATGTTCAAGAGCATTCTAATGACCCACAGAGGTACTCAACCCTAACCCTAACCCTAACCCTAACACTAACCCTAACCCATTTCTCCCCTGTAACTGTAACAAAGTGAGTGTAATACTATATGTATATATATATACAGGAAAACAGAGGAAACGTAACAAAGTGAGCAAAATAAAACATGTTCAAGAGCATTCTAATGACCCACAGAGGTTCTCAACCCTAACCCTAACCCTAACCCTAACCCTAAACCTAACCCTAACCCTAACCCATTTCTCCCCTGTAACTGTAACAAAGTGAGTGTAATACTATATGTATATATATATACAGGAAAACAGAGGAAACGTAACAAAGTGATCAAAATAAAGCATGTTCAAGAGGATTCTAATGACCCACAGAGGTTCTCAACCCTAACCCTAACCCTAACCCTAACCCTAACCCTAACCCTAACCCATTTCTCCCCTGTAACTGTAACAAAGTGAGTACAACACTATATATCTAGATATATAGGAAAACACAGTAAACGTAACAAAGTGAGCAAAATAAAGTATGTTCAAGAGCATTCTAATGACCCACAGAGGTTCTCAACCCCAACCCTAACCCTAACCCTAACCCTAACCCTAACCCATTTCTCCCCTGTAACTGTAACAAAGTGAGTGCAATACTATATATATATATATATAGGAAAACACAGTAAATGTAACAAAGTGAGCAAAATAAAGCATGTTCAAGAGCATTCTAATGACCCACAGAGGTACTCAACCCTAACCCTAACCCTAACCCTAACACTAACCCTAACCCATTTCTCCCCTGTAACTGTAACAAAGTGAGTGTAATACTATATGTATATATATATACAGGAAAACAGAGGAAACGTAACAAAGTGAGCAAAATAAAACATGTTCAAGAGCATTCTAATGACCCACAGAGGTTCTCAACCCTAACCCTAACCCTAACCCTAACCCTAACCCTAAACCTAACCCTAACCCTAACCCATTTCTCCCCTGTAACTGTAACAAAGTGAGTGTAATACTATATGTATATATATATACAGGAAAACAGAGGAAACGTAACAAAGTGATCAAAATAAAGCATGTTCAAGAGGATTCTAATGACCCACAGAGGTTCTCAACCCTAACCCTAACCCTAACCCTAACCCTAACCGTAAACCTAACCCTACCCCATTTCTCCCCTCTAACTGTAACAAAGCGAGTGTAATACTATATATCTAGATATATAGGAAAACACAGTAAACGTAACAAAGTGAGCAAAATAAAGTATGTTCAAGAGCATTCTAATGACCCACAGAGGTTCTCAACCCCAACCCTAACCCTAACCCTAACCCTAACCCATTTCTCCCCTGTAACTGTAACAAAGTGAGTGCAACACTATATATATAGATATATAGGAAAACACAGTAAATGTAACAAAGCGAGCAAAATAAAGCATGTTCAAGAGCATTCTAATGACCCACAGAGGTACTCAACCCTAACCCTAAGCCTAACCCTAACCCTAACACTAACCCTAACCCATTTCTCCCCTGTAACTGTAACAAAGTGAGTGTAATACTATATGTATATATATATACAGGAAAACAGAGGAAACGTAACAAAGTGAGCAAAATAAAACATGTTCAAGAGCATTCTAATGACCCACAGAGGTTCTCAACCCTAACCCTAACCCTAACCCTAACCCTAACCCTAACCCTAAACCTAACCCTAACCCTAACCCATTTCTCCCCTGTAACTGTAACAAAGTGAGTGTAATACTATATGTATATATATATACAGGAAAACAGAGGAAACGTAACAAAGTGATCAAAATAAAGCATGTTCAAGAGGATTCTAATGACCCACAGAGGTTCTCAACCCTAACCCTAACCCTAACCCTAACCCTAACCCTAACCGTAAACCTAACCCTACCCCATTTCTCCCCTCTAACTGTAACAAAGCGAGTGTAATACTATATATATAGATATATAGGAAAACACAGTAAACGTAACAAAGTGAGCAAAATAAAGTATGTTCAAGAGCATTCTAATGACCCACAGAGGTCAACTCAACCCTAACCCTAACCCTAACCCTAACCCTAACCCATTTCTCCCCTGTAACTGTAACAAAGTGAGTGCAACACCCCTAACCCTAACCCTAA
>NW_026916131.1:0-28274 GCF_034315485.1 Pezoporus occidentalis
TTTTCCTGTATAAAGGGAGCAGTGAAAGCAACGATGGATGCACCAATGTAAAGGTGATTGTGTGCTGAACAGGTCCAGCACAAGCTTTCCCTCCTGGCTCTTCTGCTGTGGGAGCAGAAGCCAAACGTTCGTGCTGTAATCACTGTGCTGCCTGCAGCTGAGAGCGACCAGCTGAGAATTTGGATTCAAATGGAGTTTTAGGTATGAAACCGAGGAGAGACTGCAATGATGGTGACACCGTTGCAAAGCAGCCTGTGTGCTGAAGAGGCCCAGCACTAGCTTTCCCTGCTGGTTCTTCTGCTGTGGGAGCAGATGCCACTGTTCGTTCTGTGCTGACTGTGTTGCTGCCAGCAGAGAGCAGGCTCTGAACTGATTCCATTCAAATGCTTTTCCTGTATGAAAGGGAGCAGTGAAAGCAACGATGGATGCACCAATGTAAAGGTGATTGTGTGCTGAACAGGTCCAGCACAAGCTTTCAATCCTGGCTCTTCTGCTGTGGGAGCAGAAGCCAAACGTTCGTGCTGTACTCACTGTGCTGCCTGCAGCTGAGAGCGACCAGCTGAGAATTTGGATTCAAATGGAGTTTTAGGTATGAAACCGAGGAGAGACTGCAATGATGGTGACACCGTTGCAAAGCAGCCTGTGTGCTGAAGAGGCCCAGCACTAGCTTTCCCTGCTGGTTCTTCTGCTGTGGGAGCAGATGCCACTGTTCGTTCTGTGCTGACTGTGTTGCTGCCAGCAGAGAGCAGGCTCTGAACTGATTCCATTCAAATGCTTTTCCTGTATGAAAGGGAGCAGTGAAAGCAACGATGGATGCACCAATGTAAAGGTGATTGTGTGCTGAACAGGTCCAGCACAGCTTTCAATCCTGGCACTTCTGCTGTGGGAGCAGAGGCCAAACGTTCGTGCTGTACTCACTGTGCTGCCTGCAGCTGAGAGAGACCAGCTGAGAATTTGGATTCAAATGGACTTTTAGGTATGAAACCGAGGAGAGACTGCAATGATGGTGACACCGTTGCAAAGCAGCCTGTGTGCTGAAGAGGCCCAGCACTAGCTTTCCCTGCTGGTTCTTCTGCTGTGGGAGCAGATGCCACTGTTCTTTCTGTGCTGACTGTGTTGCTGCCAGCAGAGAGCAGGCTCTGAACTGACTCCATTCAAATGCTTTTCCTGTATGAAAGGGAGCAGTGAAAGCAACGATGGATGCACCAATGTAAAGGTGATTGTGTGCTGAACAGGTCCAGCACAAGCTTTCAATCCTGGCTCTTCTGCTGTGGGAGCAGAAGCCAAACGTTCGTGCTGTACTCACTGTGCTGCCTGCAGCTGAGAGCGACCAGCTGAGAATTTGGATTCAAATGGAGTTTTAGGTATGAAACCGAGGAGAGACTGCAATGATGGTGACACCGTTGCAAAGCTGCCTGTGTGCTGAAGAGGCCCAGCACTAGCTTTCCCTGCTGGTTCTTCTGCTGTGGGAGCAGATGCCACTGTTCTTTCTGTGCTGACTGTGTTGCTGCCAGCAGAGAGCAGGCTCTGAACTGACTCCATTCAAATGCTTTTCCTGTATGAAAGGGAGCAGTGAAAGCAACGATGGATGCACCAATGTAAAGGTGATTGTGTGCTGAACAGGTCCAGCACAAGCTTTCAATCCTGGCTCTTCTGCTGTGGGAGCAGAAGCCAAACGTTCGTGCTGTACTCACTGTGCTGCCTGCAGCTGAGAGCGACCAGCTGAGAATTTGGATTCAAATGGACTTTTAGGTATGAAACCGAGGAGAGACTGCAATGATGGTGACACCGTTGCAAAGCTGCCTGTGTGCTGAAGAGGCCCAGCACTAGCTTTCCCTGCTGGTTCTTCTGCTGTGGGAGCAGATGCCACTGTTCGTTCTGTGCTGACTGTGTTGCTGCCAGCAGAGAGCAGGCTCTGAACTGATTCCATTCAAATGCTTTTCCTGTATGAAAGGGAGCAGTGAAAGCAACGATGGATGCACCAATGTAAAGGTGATTGTGTGCTGAACAGGTCCAGCACAAGCTTTCAATCCTGGCTCTTCTGCTGTGGGAGCAGAAGCCAAACGTTCGTGCTGTAATCACTGTGCTGCCTGCAGCTGAGAGCGACCAGCTGAGAATTTGGATTCAAATGGAGTTTTAGGTATGAAACCGAGGAGAGACTGCAATGATGGTGACACCGTTGCAAAGCTGCCTGTGTGCTGAAGAGGCCCAGCACTAGCTTTCCCTGCTGGTTCTTCTGCTGTGGGAGCAGATGCCACTGTTCGTTCTGTGCTGTGTTGCTGCCAGCAGAGAGCAGGCTCTGAACTGATTCCATTCAAATGCTTTTCCTGTATGAAAGGGAGCAGTGAAAGCAACGATGGATGCACCAATGTAAAGGTGATTGTGTGCTGAACAGGTCCAGCACAAGCTTTCCCTCCTGGCTCTTCTGCTGTGGGAGCAGAAGCCAAAAACGTTCGTGCTGTAATCACTGTGCTGCCTGCAGCTGAGAGCGACCAGCTGAGAATTTGGATTCAAATGGAGTTTTAGGTATGAAACCGAGGAGAGACTGCAATGATGGTGACACCGTTGCAAAGCAGCCTGTGTGCTGAAGAGGCCCAGCACTAGCTTTCCCTGCTGGTTCTTCTGCTGTGGGAGCAGATGCCACTGTTCGTTCTGTGCTGCTGTGTTGCTGCCAGCAGAGAGCAGGCTCTGAACTGATTCCATTCAAATGCTTTTCCTGTATGAAAGGGAGCAGTGAAAGCAACGATGGATGCACCAATGTAAAGGTGATTGTGTGCTGAACAGGTCCAGCACAAGCTTTCAATCCTGACTCTTCTGCTGTGGGAGCAGAGGCCAAACGTTCGTGCTGTACTCACTGTGCTGCCTGCAGCTGAGAGCGACCAGCTGAGAATTTGGATTCAAATGGACTTTTAGGTATGAAACCGAGGAGAGACTGCAATGATGGTGACACCGTTGCAAAGCAGCCTGTGTGCTGAAGAGGCCCAGCACTAGCTTTCCCTGCTGGTTCTTCTGCTGTCTGCAATGATAGTGACACCGTTGCAAAGCAGCCTGTGTGCTGAAGAGGCCCAGCACTAGCTTTCCCTGCTGGTTCTTCTGCTGTGGGAGCAGATGCCACTCTTCGTTCTGTGCTGTGTTGCTGCCAGCAGAGAGCAGGCTCTGAACTGATTCCATTCAAATGCTTTTCCTGTATGAAAGGGAGCAGTGAAAGCAACGATGGATGCACCAATGTAAAGGTGATTGTGTGCTGAACAGGTCCAGCACAAGCTTTCAATCCTGACACTTCTGTTGTGGGAGCAGAGGCCAAACGTTCGTGCTGTACTCACTGTGCTGCCTGCAGCTGAGAGCGACCAGCTGAGAATTTGGATTCAAATGGACTTTTAGGTATGAAACCGAGGAGAGACTGCAATGATAGTGACACCGTTGCAAAGCAGCCTGTGTGCTGAAGAGGCCCAGCACTAGCTTTCCCTGCTGGTTCTTCTGCTGTGGGAGCAGATGCCACTCTTCGTTCTGTGCTGACTGTGTTGCTGCGCAGCAGAGAGCAGGCTCTGAACTGATTCCATTCAAATGCTTTTCCTGTATGAAAGGGAGCAGTGAAAGCAACGATGGATGCACCAATGTAAAGGTGATTGTGTGCTGAACAGGTCCAGCACAAGCTTTCAATCCTGGCTCTTCTGCTGTGGGAGCAGAAGCCAAACGTTCGTGCTGTACTCACTGTGCTGCCTGCAGCTGAGAGCGACCAGCTGAGAATTTGGATTCAAATGGACTTTTAGGTATGAAACCGAGGAGAGACTGCAATGATGGTGACACCGTTGCAAAGCAGCCTGTGTGCTGAAGAGGCCCAGCACTAGCTTTCCCTGCTGGTTCTTCTGCTGTGGGAGCAGATGCCACTGTTCGTTCTGTGCTGTGTTGCTGCCAGCAGAGAGCAGGCTCTGAACTGATTCCATTCAAATGCTTTTCCTGTATGAAAGGGAGCAGTGAAAGCAACGATGGATGCACCAATGTAAAGGTGATTGTGTGCTGAACAGGTCCAGCACAAGCTTTCAATCCTGGCTCTTCTGCTGTGGGAGCAGAAGCCAAACGTTCGTGCTGTAATCACTGTGCTGCCTGCAGCTGAGAGAGACCAGCTGAGAATTTGGATTCAAATGGAGTTTTAGGTGTGAAACCGAGGAGAGACTGCAATGATGGTGACACCGTTGCAAAGCTGCCTGTGTGCTGAAGAGGCCCAGCACTAGCTTTCCCTGCTGGTTCTTCTGCTGTGGGAGCAGATGCCACTCTTCGTTCTGTGTGCTGTGTTGCTGCCAGCAGAGAGCAGGCTCTGAACTGATTCCATTCAAATGCTTTTCCTGTATGAAAGGGAGCAGTGAAAGCAACGATGGATGCACCAATGTAAAGGTGATTGTGTGCTGAACAGGTCCAGCACCAGCTTTCCCTCCTGGCTCTTCTGCTGTGGGAGCAGAGGCCAAACGTTCGTGCTGTAATCACTGTGCTGCCTGCAGCTGAGAGAGACCAGCTGAGAATTTGGATTCAAATGGAGTTTTAGGTATGAAACCGAGGAGAGACTGCAATGATGGTGACACCGTTGCAAAGCAGCCTGTGTGCTGAAGAGGCCCAGCACTAGCTTTCCCTGCTGGTTCTTCTGCTGTGGGAGCAGATGCCACTGTTCGTTCTGTGCTGACTGTGTTGCTGCCAGCAGAGAGCAGGCTCTGAACTGACTCCATTCAAATGCTTTTCCTGTATGAAAGGGAGCAGTGAAAGCAACGATGGATGCACCAATGTAAAGGTGATTGTGTGCTGAACAGGTCCAGCACAAGCTTTCAATCCTGACACTTCTGCTGTGGGAGCAGAGGCCAAACGTTCGTGCTGTACTCACTGTGCTGCCTGCAGCTGAGAGCGACCAGCTGAGAATTTGGATTCAAATGGACTTTTAGGTATGAAACCGAGGAGAGACTGCAATGATGGTGACACCGTTGCAAAGCAGCCTGTGTGCTGAAGAGGCCCAGCACTAGCTTTCCCTGCTGGTTCTTCTGCTGTGGGAGCAGATGCCACTGTTCGTTCTGTGCTGACTGTGTTGCTGCCAGCAGAGAGCAGGCTCTGAACTGATTCCATTCAAATGCTTTTCCTGTATGAAAGGGAGCAGTGAAAGCAACGATGGATGCACCAATGTAAAGGTGATTGTGTGCTGAACAGGTCCAGCATCAGCTTTCAATCCTGGCTCTTCAGCTGTGGGAGCAGAAGCCAAACGTTCGTGCTGTACTCACTGTGCTGCTGGGCAGCTGAAAGCGACCAGCTGAGAATTTGGATTCAAATGGACTTTTAGGTATGAAACCGAGGAGAGACTGCAATGATGGTGACACCGTTGCAAAGCAGCCTGTGTGCTGAAGAGGCCCAGCACTAGCTTTCCCTGCTGGTTCTTCTGCTGTGGGAGCAGATGCCACTGTTCATTCTGTGCTGACTGTGTTGCTGCGCAGCAGAGAGCAGGCTCTGAACTGATTCCATTCAAATGCTTTTCCTGTATGAAAGGGAGCAGTGAAAGCAACGATGGATGCACCAATGTAAAGGTGATTGTGTGCTGAACAGGTCCAGCACAAGCTTTCAATCCTGGCTCTTCTGCTGTGGGAGCAGAAGCCAAACGTTCGTGCTGTACTCACTGTGCTGCTGGGCAGCTGAGAGCGACCAGCTGAGAATTTGGATTCAAATGGACTTTTAGGTATGAAACCGAGGAGAGACTGCAATGATGGTGACACCGTTGCAAAGCAGCCTGTGTGCTGAAGAGGCCCAGCACTAGCTTTCCCTGCTGGTTCTTCTGCTGTGGGAGCAGATGCCACTGTTCTTTCTGTGCTGACTGTGTTGCTGCCAGCAGAGAGCAGGCTCTGAACTGATTCCATTCAAATGCTTTTCCTGTATGAAAGGGAGCAGTGAAAGCAACGATGGATGCACCAATGTAAAGGTGATTGTGTGCTGAACAGGTCCAGCACAAGCTTTCAATCCTGACACTTCTGCTGTGGGAGCAGAGGCCAAACGTTCGTGCTGTACTCACTGTGCTGCCTGCAGCTGAGAGCGACCAGCTGAGAATTTGGATTCAAATGGACTTTTAGGTATGAAACCGAGGAGAGACTGCAATGATGGTGACACCGTTGCAAAGCAGCCTGTGTGCTGAAGAGGCCCAGCACTAGCTTTCCCTGCTGGTTCTTCTGCTGTGGGAGCAGATGCCACTGTTCTTTCTGTGCTGACTGTGTTGCTGCCAGCAGAGAGCAGGCTCTGAACTGATTCCATTCAAATGCTTTTCCTGTATGAAAGGGAGCAGTGAAAGCAACGATGGATGCACCAATGTAAAGGTGATTGTGTGCTGAACAGGTCCAGCACAAGCTTTCAATCCTGGCTCTTCTGCTGTGGGAGCAGAAGCCAAACGTTCGTGCTGTACTCACTGTGCTGCTGGGCAGCTGAGAGCGACCAGCTGAGAATTTGGATTCAAATGGAGTTTTAGGTATGAAACCGAGGAGAGACTGCAATGATGGTGACACCGTTGCAAAGCAGCCTGTGTGCTGAAGAGGCCCAGCACTAGCTTTCCCTGCTGGTTCTTCTGCTGTGGGAGCAGATGCCACTGTTCGTTCTGTGCTGACTGTGTTGCTGCCAGCAGAGAGCAGGCTCTGAACTGATTCCATTCAAATGCTTTTCCTGTATGAAAGGGAGCAGTGAAAGCAACGATGGATGCACCAATGTAAAGGTGATTGTGTGCTGAACAGGTCCAGCACAAGCTTTCAATCCTGACACTTCTGCTGTGGGAGCAGAGGCCAAACGTTCGTGCTGTACTCACTGTGCTGCTGGGCAGCTGAGAGCGACCAGCTGAGAATTTGGATTCAAATGGAGTTTTAGGTATGAAACCGAGGAGAGACTGCAATGATGGTGACACCGTTGCAAAGCAGCCTGTGTGCTGAAGAGGCCCAGCACTAGCTTTCCCTGCTGGTTCTTCTGCTGTGGGAGCAGATGCCACTGTTCGTTCTGTGCTGACTGTGTTGCTGCCAGCAGAGAGCAGGCTCTGAACTGATTCCATTCAAATGCTTTTCCTGTATGAAAGGGAGCAGTGAAAGCAACGATGGATGCACCAATGTAAAGGTGATTGTGTGCTGAACAGGTCCAGCATCAGCTTTCAATCCTGGCTCTTCAGCTGTGGGAGCAGAAGCCAAACGTTCGTGCTGTACTCACTGTGCTGCTGGGCAGCTGAAAGCGACCAGCTGAGAATTTGGATTCAAATGGAGTTTTAGGTATGAAACCGAGGAGAGACTGCAATGATGGTGACACCGTTGCAAAGCAGCCTGTGTGCTGAAGAGGCCCAGCACTAGCTTTCCCTGCTGGTTCTTCTGCTGTGGGAGCAGATGCCACTGTTCTTTCTGTGCTGACTGTGTTGCTGCCAGCAGAGAGCAGGCTCTGAACTGATTCCATTCAAATGCTTTTCCTGTATGAAAGGGAGCAGTGAAAGCAACGATGGATGCACCAATGTAAAGGTGATTGTGTGCTGAACAGGTCCAGCACAAGCTTTCAATCCTGGCTCTTCTGCTGTGGGAGCAGAAGCCAAACGTTCGTGCTGTACTCACTGTGCTGCCTGCAGCTGAGAGAGACCAGCTGAGAATTTGGATTCAAATGGAGTTTTAGGTATGAAACCGAGGAGAGACTGCAATGATGGTGACACCGTTGCAAAGCAGCCTGTGTGCTGAAGAGGCCCAGCACTAGCTTTCCCTGCTGGTTCTTCTGCTGTGGGAGCAGATGCCACTGTTCGTTCTGTGCTGACTGTGTTGCTGCCAGCAGAGAGCAGGCTCTGAACTGATTCCATTCAAATGCTTTTCCTGTATGAAAGGGAGCAGTGAAAGCAACGATGGATGCACCAATGTAAAGGTGATTGTGTGCTGAACAGGTCCAGCACAAGCTTTCAATCCTGACACTTCTGCTGTGGGAGCAGAGGCCAAACGTTCGTGCTGTACTCACTGTGCTGCCTGCAGCTGAGAGCGACCAGCTGAGAATTTGGATTCAAATGGACTTTTAGGTATGAAACCGAGGAGAGACTGCAATGATGGTGACACCGTTGCAAAGCAGCCTGTGTGCTGAAGAGGCCCAGCACTAGCTTTCCCTGCTGGTTCTTCTGCTGTGGGAGCAGATGCCACTGTTCTTTCTGTGCTGACTGTGTTGCTGCCAGCAGAGAGCAGGCTCTGAACTGATTCCATTCAAATGCTTTTCCTGTATGAAAGGGAGCAGTGAAAGCAACGATGGATGCACCAATGTAAAGGTGATTGTGTGCTGAACAGGTCCAGCATCAGCTTTCAATCCTGGCTCTTCAGCTGTGGGAGCAGAAGCCAAACGTTCGTGCTGTACTCACTGTGCTGCTGGGCAGCTGAAAGCGACCAGCTGAGAATTTGGATTCAAATGGAGTTTTAGGTATGAAACCGAGGAGAGACTGCAATGATGGTGACACCGTTGCAAAGCAGCCTGTGTGCTGAAGAGGCCCAGCACTAGCTTTCCCTGCTGGTTCTTCTGCTGTGGGAGCAGATGCCACTGTTCTTTCTGTGCTGACTGTGTTGCTGCCAGCAGAGAGCAGGCTCTGAACTGATTCCATTCAAATGCTTTTCCTGTATGAAAGGGAGCAGTGAAAGCAACGATGGATGCACCAATGTAAAGGTGATTGTGTGCTGAACAGGTCCAGCACAAGCTTTCAATCCTGGCTCTTCTGCTGTGGGAGCAGAAGCCAAACGTTCGTGCTGTACTCACTGTGCTGCCTGCAGCTGAGAGAGACCAGCTGAGAATTTGGATTCAAATGGACTTTTAGGTATGAAACCGAGGAGAGACTGCAATGATGGTGACACCGTTGCAAAGCAGCCTGTGTGCTGAAGAGGCCCAGCACTAGCTTTCCCTGCTGGTTCTTCTGCTGTGGGAGCAGATGCCACTGTTCTTTCTGTGCTGACTGTGTTGCTGCCAGCAGAGAGCAGGCTCTGAACTGATTCCATTCAAATGCTTTTCCTGTATGAAAGGGAGCAGTGAAAGCAACGATGGATGCACCAATGTAAAGGTGATTGTGTGCTGAACAGGTCCAGCACCAGCTTTCAATCCTGGCTCTTCTGCTGTGGGAGCAGAGGCCAAACGTTCGTGCTGTACTCACTGTGCTGCCTGCAGCTGAGAGCGACCAGCTGAGAATTTGGATTCAAATGGACTTTTAGGTATGAAACCGAGGAGAGACTGCAATGATGGTGACACCGTTGCAAAGCAGCCTGTGTGCTGAAGAGGCCCAGCACTAGCTTTCCCTGCTGGTTCTTCTGCTGTGGGAGCAGATGCCACTGTTCATTCTGTGCTGACTGTGTTGCTGCGCAGC
This sequence comes from Pezoporus occidentalis, assembly GCF_034315485.1. Classification (NCBI taxonomy): domain Eukaryota; kingdom Metazoa; phylum Chordata; class Aves; order Psittaciformes; family Psittacidae; genus Pezoporus; species Pezoporus occidentalis. The sequence continues at coordinate 9,356 of NW_026916131.1, forward strand.
AGAGAGCAGGCTCTGAACTGATTCCATTCAAATGCTTTTCCTGTATGAAAGGGAGCAGTGAAAGCAACGATGGATGCACCAATGTAAAGGTGATTGTGTGCTGAACAGGTCCAGCACAAGCTTTCAATCCTGGCTCTTCTGCTGTGGGAGCAGAAGCCAAACGTTCGTGCTGTACTCACTGTGCTGCCTGCAGCTGAGAGCGACCAGCTGAGAATTTGGATTCAAATGGACTTTTAGGTATGAAACCGAGGAGAGACTGCAATGATGGTGACACCGTTGCAAAGCAGCCTGTGTGCTGAAGAGGCCCAGCACTAGCTTTCCCTGCTGGTTCTTCTGCTGTGGGAGCAGATGCCACTGTTCTTTCTGTGCTGACTGTGTTGCTGCCAGCAGAGAGCAGGCTCTGAACTGATTCCATTCAAATGCTTTTCCTGTATGAAAGGGAGCAGTGAAAGCAACGATGGATGCACCAATGTAAAGGTGATTGTGTGCTGAACAGGTCCAGCACAAGCTTTCAATCCTGGCTCTTCTGCTGTGGGAGCAGAAGCCAAACGTTCGTGCTGTACTCACTGTGCTGCCTGCAGCTGAGAGCGACCAGCTGAGAATTTGGATTCAAATGGACTTTTAGGTATGAAACCGAGGAGAGACTGCAATGATGGTGACACCGTTGCAAAGCAGCCTGTGTGCTGAAGAGGCCCAGCACTAGCTTTCCCTGCTGGTTCTTCTGCTGTGGGAGCAGATGCCACTGTTCATTCTGTGCTGACTGTGTTGCTGCCAGCAGAGAGCAGGCTCTGAACTGATTCCATTCAAATGCTTTTCCTGTATGAAAGGGAGCAGTGAAAGCAACGATGGATGCACCAATGTAAAGGTGATTGTGTGCTGAACAGGTCCAGCATCAGCTTTCAATCCTGGCTCTTCTGCTGTGGGAGCAGAAGCCAAACGTTCGTGCTGTACTCACTTTGCTGCTGGGCAGCTGAGAGCGACCAGCTGAGAATTTGGATTCAAATGGACTTTTAGGTATGAAACCGAGGAGAGACTGCAATGATGGTGACACCGTTGCAAAGCAGCCTGTGTGCTGAAGAGGCCCAGCACTAGCTTTCCCTGCTGGTTCTTCTGCTGTGGGAGCAGATGCCACTGTTCATTCTGTGCTGACTGTGTTGCTGCGCAGCAGAGAGCAGGCTCTGAACTGATTCCATTCAAATGCTTTTCCTGTATGAAAGGGAGCAGTGAAAGCAACGATGGATGCACCAATGTAAAGGTGATTGTGTGCTGAACAGGTCCAGCACAAGCTTTCAATCCTGGCTCTTCTGCTGTGGGAGCAGAAGCCAAACGTTCGTGCTGTACTCACTGTGCTGCTGGGCAGCTGAGAGCGACCAGCTGAGAATTTGGATTCAAATGGACTTTTAGGTATGAAACCGAGGAGAGACTGCAATGATGGTGACACCGTTGCAAAGCAGCCTGTGTGCTGAAGAGGCCCAGCACTAGCTTTCCCTGCTGGTTCTTCTGCTGTGGGAGCAGATGCCACTGTTCATTCTGTGCTGACTGTGTTGCTGCGCAGCAGAGAGCAGGCTCTGAACTGATTCCATTCAAATGCTTTTCCTGTATGAAAGGGAGCAGTGAAAGCAACGATGGATGCACCAATGTAAAGGTGATTGTGTGCTGAACAGGTCCAGCACAAGCTTTCAATCCTGGCTCTTCTGCTGTGGGAGCAGAAGCCAAACGTTCGTGCTGTACTCACTGTGCTGCCTGCAGCTGAGAGCGACCAGCTGAGAATTTGGATTCAAATGGACTTTTAGGTATGAAACCGAGGAGAGACTGCAATGATGGTGACACCGTTGCAAAGCAGCCTGTGTGCTGAAGAGGCCCAGCACTAGCTTTCCCTGCTGGTTCTTCTGCTGTGGGAGCAGATGCCACTGTTCGTTCTGTGCTGACTGTGTTGCTGCGCAGCAGAGAGCAGGCTCTGAACTGATTCCATTCAAATGCTTTTCCTGTATGAAAGGGAGCAGTGAAAGCAACGATGGATGCACCAATGTAAAGGTGATTGTGTGCTGAACAGGTCCAGCACAAGCTTTCAATCCTGGCTCTTCTGCTGTGGGAGCAGAAGCCAAACGTTCGTGCTGTACTCACTGTGCTGCCTGCAGCTGAGAGAGACCAGCTGAGAATTTGGATTCAAATGGACTTTTAGGTATGAAACCGAGGAGAGACTGCAATGATGGTGACACCGTTGCAAAGCAGCCTGTGTGCTGAAGAGGCCCAGCACTAGCTTTCCCTGCTGGTTCTTCTGCTGTGGGAGCAGATGCCACTGTTCGTTCTGTGCTGACTGTGTTGCTGCCAGCAGAGAGCAGGCTCTGAACTGACTCCATTCAAATCCAGCACCAGCATTCAATCCTGACACTTCTGCTGTGGGAGCAGAGGCCAAACGTTCGTGCTGTACTCACTGTGCTGCCTGCAGCTGAGAGCGACCAGCTGAGAATTTGGATTCAAATGGACTTTTAGGTATGAAACCGAGGAGAGACTGCAATGATGGTGACACCGTTGCAAAGCAGCCTGTGTGCTGAAGAGGCCCAGCACTAGCTTTCCCTGCTGGTTCTTCTGCTGTGGGAGCAGATGCCACTCTTCGTTCTGTGCTGACTGTGTTGCTGCCAGCAGAGAGCAGGCTCTGAACTGATTCCATTCAAATGCTTTTCCTGTATGAAAGGGAGCAGTGAAAGCAACGATGGATTCACCAATGTAAAGGTGATTGTGTGCTGAACAGGTCCAGCATCAGCTTTCAATCCTGGCTCTTCAGCTGTGGGAGCAGAAGCCAAACGTTCGTGCTGTACTCACTGTGCTGCTGGGCAGCTGAAAGCGACCAGCTGAGAATTTGGATTCAAATGGACTTTTAGGTATGAAACCGAGGAGAGACTGCAATGATGGTGACACCGTTGCAAAGCAGCCTGTGTGCTGAAGAGGCCCAGCACTAGCTTTCCCTGCTGGTTCTTCTGCTGTGGGAGCAGATGCCACTGTTCATTCTGTGCTGACTGTGTTGCTGCGCAGCAGAGAGCAGGCTCTGAACTGATTCCATTCAAATGCTTTTCCTGTATGAAAGGGAGCAGTGAAAGCAACGATGGATGCACCAATGTAAAGGTGATTGTGTGCTGAACAGGTCCAGCACAAGCTTTCAATCCTGGCTCTTCTGCTGTGGGAGCAGAAGCCAAACGTTCGTGCTGTACTCACTGGGCTGCTGGGCAGCTGAAAGCGACCATCTGAGAATTTGGATTCAAATGGACTTTTAGGTATGAAACCGAGGAGAGACTGCAATGATGGTGACACCGTTGCAAAGCAGCCTGTGTGCTGAAGAGGCCCAGCACCAGCTTTCCCTGCTGGTTCTTCTGCTGTGGGAGCAGATGCCACTGTTCTTTCTGTGCTGACTGTGTTGCTGCCAGCAGAGAGCAGGCTCTGAACTGATTCCATTCAAATGCTTTTCCTGTATGAAAGGGAGCAGTGAAAGCAACGATGGATGCACCAATGTAAAGGTGATTGTGTGCTGAACAGGTCCAGCACAAGCTTTCAATCCTGACACTTCTGCTGTGGGAGCAGAGGCCAAACGTTCGTGCTGTACTCACTGTGCTGCCTGCAGCTGAGAGCGACCAGCTGAGAATTTGGATTCAAATGGACTTTTAGGTATGAAACCGAGGAGAGACTGCAATGATGGTGACACCGTTGCAAAGCAGCCTGTGTGCTGAAGAGGCCCAGCACTAGCTTTCCCTGCTGGTTCTTCTGCTGTGGGAGCAGATGCCACTGTTCTTTCTGTGCTGACTGTGTTGCTGCCAGCAGAGAGCAGGCTCTGAACTGATTCCATTCAAATGCTTTTCCTGTATGAAAGGGAGCAGTGAAAGCAACGATGGATGCACCAATGTAAAGGTGATTGTGTGCTGAACAGGTCCAGCACAAGCTTTCAATCCTGACACTTCTGCTGTGGGAGCAGAGGCCAAACGTTCGTGCTGTACTCACTGTGCTGCTGGGCAGCTGAGAGCGACCAGCTGAGAATTTGGATTCAAATGGAGTTTTAGGTATGAAACCGAGGAGAGACTGCAATGATGGTGACACCGTTGCAAAGCAGCCTGTGTGCTGAAGAGGCCCAGCACTAGCTTTCCCTGCTGGTTCTTCTGCTGTGGGAGCAGATGCCACTCTTCGTTCTGTGCTGACTGTGTTGCTGCCAGCAGAGAGCAGGCTCTGAACTGATTCCATTCAAATGCTTTTCCTGTATGAAAGGGAGCAGTGAAAGCAACGATGGATGCACCAATGTAAAGGTGATTGTGTGCTGAACAGGTCCAGCACAAGCTTTCAATCCTGACACTTCTGCTGTGGGAGCAGAGGCCAAACGTTCGTGCTGTACTCACTGTGCTGCTGGGCAGCTGAAAGCGACCAGCTGAGAATTTGGATTCAAATGGAGTTTTAGGTATGAAACCGAGGAGAGACTGCAATGATGGTGACACCGTTGCAAAGCAGCCTGTGTGCTGAAGAGGCCCAGCACTAGCTTTCCCTGCTGGTTCTTCTGCTGTGGGAGCAGATGCCACTCTTCGTTCTGTGCTGACTGTGTTGCTGCCAGCAGAGAGCAGGCTCTGAACTGATTCCATTCAAATGCTTTTCCTGTATGAAAGGGAGCAGTGAAAGCAACGATGGATTCACCAATGTAAAGGTGATTGTGTGCTGAACAGGTCCAGCATCAGCTTTCAATCCTGGCTCTTCAGCTGTGGGAGCAGAAGCCAAACGTTCGTGCTGTACTCACTGTGCTGCTGGGCAGCTGAAAGCGACCAGCTGAGAATTTGGATTCAAATGGAGTTTTAGGTATGAAACCGAGGAGAGACTGCAATGATGGTGACACCGTTGCAAAGCTGCCTGTGTGCTGAAGAGGCCCAGCACTAGCTTTCCCTGCTGGTTCTTCTGCTGTGGGAGCAGATGCCACTGTTCTTTCTGTGCTGGCTGTGTTGCTGCCAGCAGAGAGCAGGCTCTGAACTGATTCCATTCAAATGCTTTTCCTGTATGAAAGGGAGCAGTGAAAGCAACGATGGATGCACCAATGTAAAGGTGATTGTGTGCTGAACAGGTCCAGCACAAGCTTTCAATCCTGACACTTCTGCTGTGGGAGCAGAGGCCAAACGTTCGTGCTGTAATCACTGTGCTGCCTGCAGCTGAGAGAGACCAGCTGAGAATTTGGATTCAAATGGAGTTTTAGGTATGAAACCGAGGAGAGACTGCAATGATGGTGACACCGTTGCAAAGCAGCCTGTGTGCTGAAGAGGCCCAGCACTAGCTTTCCCTGCTGGTTCTTCTGCTGTGGGAGCAGATGCCACTGTTCGTTCTGTGCTGACTGTGTTGCTGCCAGCAGAGAGCAGGCTCTGAACTGATTCCATTCAAATGCTTTTCCTGTATGAAAGGGAGCAGTGAAAGCAACGATGGATGCACCAATGTAAAGGTGATTGTGTGCTGAACAGGTCCAGCACCAGCATTCAATCCTGACACTTCTGCTGTGGGAGCAGAAGCCAAACGTTCGTGCTGTACTCACTGTGCTGCCTGCAGCTGAGAGCGACCAGCTGAGAATTTGGATTCAAATGGACTTTTAGGTATGAAACCGAGGAGAGACTGCAATGATGGTGACACCGTTGCAAAGCAGCCTGTGTGCTGAAGAGGCCCAGCACTAGCTTTCCCTGCTGGTTCTTCTGCTGTGGGAGCAGATGCCACTGTTCGTTCTGTGCTGACTGTGTTGCTGCCAGCAGAGAGCAGGCTCTGAACTGATTCCATTCAAATGCTTTTCCTGTATGAAAGGGAGCAGTGAAAGCAACGATGGATGCACCAATGTAAAGGTGATTGTGTGCTGAACAGGTCCAGCATCAGCTTTCAATCCTGGCTCTTCAGCTGTGGGAGCAGAAGCCAAACGTTCGTGCTGTACTCACTGTGCTGCTGGGCAGCTGAAAGCGACCAGCTGAGAATTTGGATTCAAATGGAGTTTTAGGTATGAAACCGAGGAGAGACTGCAATGATGGTGACACCGTTGCAAAGCAGCCTGTGTGCTGAAGAGGCCCAGCACTAGCTTTCCCTGCTGGTTCTTCTGCTGTGGGAGCAGATGCCACTGTTCGTTCTGTGCTGGCTGTGTTGCTGCCAGCAGAGAGCAGGCTCTGAACTGATTCCATTCAAATGCTTTTCCTGTATGAAAGGGAGCAGTGAAAGCAACGATGGATGCACCAATGTAAAGGTGATTGTGTGCTGAACAGGTCCAGCACAAGCTTTCAATCCTGACACTTCTGCTGTGGGAGCAGAAGCCAAACGTTCGTGCTGTACTCACTGTGCTGCCTGCAGCTGAGAGCGACCAGCTGAGAATTTGGATTCAAATGGACTTTTAGGTATGAAACCGAGGAGAGACTGCAATGATGGTGACACCGTTGCAAAGCAGCCTGTGTGCTGAAGAGGCCCAGCACTAGCTTTCCCTGCTGGTTCTTCTGCTGTGGGAGCAGATGCCACTGTTCATTCTGTGCTGACTGTGTTGCTGCGCAGCAGAGAGCAGGCTCTGAACTGATTCCATTCAAATGCTTTTCCTGTATGAAAGGGAGCAGTGAAAGCAACGATGGATGCACCAATGTAAAGGTGATTGTGTGCTGAACAGGTCCAGCACCAGCTTTCAATCCTGACACTTCTGCTGTGGGAGCAGAGGCCAAACGTTCGTGCTGTACTCACTGTGCTGCCTGCAGCTGAGAGCGACCAGCTGAGAATTTGGATTCAAATGGACTTTTAGGTATGAAACCGAGGAGAGACTGCAATGATGGTGACACCGTTGCAAAGCAGCCTGTGTGCTGAAGAGGCCCAGCACTAGCTTTCCCTGCTGGTTCTTCTGCTGTGGGAGCAGATGCCACTGTTCATTCTGTGCTGACTGTGTTGCTGCGCAGCAGAGAGCAGGCTCTGAACTGATTCCATTCCAATGGTTTTCCTGTATGAAAGGGAGCAGTGAAAGCAACGATGGATGCACCAATGTAAAGGTGATTGTGTGCTGAACAGGTCCAGCACAAGCTTTCAGTCCTGGCTCTTCTGCTGTGGGAGCAGAGGCCAAACGTTCGTGCTGTACTCACTGTGCTGCTGGGCAGCTGAAAGCGACCAGCTGAGAATTTGGATTCAACTGGACTTTTAGGTATGAAACGGAGGAGAGACTGCAATGATGGTGACACCGTTGCAAAGCAGCCTGTGTGCTGAAGAGGCCCAGCACTAGCTTTCCCTGCTGGTTCTTCTGCTGTGGGAGCAGATGCCACTGTTCATTCTGTGTTGACTGTGTTGCTGCGCAGCAGAGAGCAGGCTCTGAACTGATTCCATTCAAATGCTTTTCCTGTATGAAAGGGAGCAGTGAAAGCAACGATGGATGCACCAATGTAAAGGTGATTGTGTGCTGAACAGGTCCAGCACAAGCTTTCCCTCCTGGCTCTTCTGCTGTGGGAGCAGAAGCCAAACGTTCGTGCTGTACTCACTGTGCTGCCTGCAGCTGAGAGAGACCAGCTGAGAATTTGGATTCAAATGGACTTTTAGGTATGAAACCGAGGAGAGACTGCAATGATGGTGACACCGTTGCAAAGCAGCCTGTGTGCTGAAGAGGCCCAGCACTAGCTTTCCCTGCTGGTTCTTCTGCTGTGGGAGCAGATGCCACTGTTCATTCTGTGCTGACTGTGTTGCTGCGCAGCAGAGAGCAGGCTCTGAACTGATTCCATTCAAATGCTTTTCCTGTATGAAAGGGAGCAGTGAAAGCAACGATGGATGCACCAATGTAAAGGTGATTGTGTGCTGAACAGGTCCAGCACCAGCATTCAATCCTGACACTTCTGCTGTGGGAGCAGAAGCCAAACGTTCGTGCTGTACTCACTGTGCTGCCTGCAGCTGAGAGCGACCAGCTGAGAATTTGGATTCAAATGGACTTTTAGGTATGAAACCGAGGAGAGACTGCAATGATGGTGACACCGTTGCAAAGCAGCCTGTGTGCTGAAGAGGCCCAGCACTAGCTTTCCCTGCTGGTTCTTCTGCTGTGGGAGCAGATGCCACTCTTCGTTCTGTGCTGACTGTGTTGCTGCCAGCAGAGAGCAGGCTCTGAACTGATTCCATTCAAATGCTTTTCCTGTATGAAAGGGAGCAGTGAAAGCAACGATGGATTCACCAATGTAAAGGTGATTGTGTGCTGAACAGGTCCAGCATCAGCTTTCAATCCTGGCTCTTCAGCTGTGGGAGCAGAAGCCAAACGTTCGTGCTGTACTCACTGTGCTGCTGGGCAGCTGAAAGCGACTAGCTGAGAATTTGGATTCAAATGAAGTTTTAGGTATGAAACCGAGGAGAGACTGCAATGATGGTGACACCGTTGCAAAGCTGCCTGTGTGCTGAAGAGGCCCAGCACTAGCTTTCCCTGCTGGTTCTTCTGCTGTGGGAGCAGATGCCACTCTTCGTTCTGTGCTGGCTGTATTGCTGCCAGCAGAGAGCAGGCTCTGAACTGATTCCATTCAAATGCTTTTCCTGTATGAAAGGGAGCAGTGAAAGCAACGATGGATGCACCAATGTAAAGGTGATTGTGTGCTGAACAGGTCCAGCACAAGCTTTCAATCCTGACACTTCTGCTGTGGGAGCAGAAGCCAAACGTTCGTGCTGTACTCACTGTGCTGCCTGCAGCTGAGAGCGACCTGCTGCGAATTTCGATTCAAATGGACTTTTAGGTATGAAACCGAGGAGAGACTGCAATGATGGTGACACCGTTGCAAAGCAGCCTGTGTGCTGAAGAGGCCCAGCACTAGCTTTCCCTGCTGGTTCTTCTGCTGTGGGAGCAGATGCCACTGTTCATTCTGTGCTGACAGTGTTGCTGCGCAGCAGAGAGCAGGCTCTGAACTGATTCCATTCAAATGCTTTTCCTGTATGAAAGGGAGCAGTGAAAGCAACGATGGATGCAGAAATGTAAAGGTGATTGTGTGCTGAACAGGTCCAGCACCAGCTTTCAATCCTGGCTCTTCTGCTGTGGGAGCAGAAGCCAAACGTTCGTGCTGTACTCACTGTGCTGCCTGCAGCTGAGAGAGACCAGCTGAGAATTTGGATTCAAATGGAGTTTTAGGTATGAAACCGAGGAGAGACTGCAATGATGGTGACACCGTTGCAAAGCAGCCTGTGTGCTGAAGGGGCCCAGAACTAGATTTTCCTGCTGGTTCTTCTGCTGTGGGAGCAGATGCCACTGTTCATTCTGTGCTGACTGTGTTGCTGCGCAGCAGAGAGCAGGCTCTGGACTGATTCCATTCAAATGCTTTTCCTGCATGAAAGGGAGCAGTGAAAGCAACGATGGATGCACCAATGTAAAGGTGATTGTGTGCTGAACAGGTCCAGCACCAGCTTTCCCTCCTGGCTCTTCTGCTGTGGGAGCAGAGGCCAAACGTTCGTGCTGTACTCACTGTGCTGCCTGCAGCTGAGAGAGACCAGCTGAGAATTTGGATTCAAATGGACTTTTAGGTATGAAACCGAGGAGAGACTGCAATGATGGTGACACCGTTGCAAAGCAGCCTGTGTGCTGAAGAGGCCCAGCACTAGCTTTCCCTGCTGGTTCTTCTGCTGTGGGAGCAGATGCCACTGTTCCTTCTGTGCTGACTGTGTTGCTGCGCAGCAGAGAGCAGGCTCTGAACTGATTCCATTCAAATGCTTTTCCTGTATGAAAGGGAGCAGTGAAAGCAACGATGGATGCACCAATGTAAAGGTGATTGTGTGCTGAACAGGTCCAGCACAAGCTTTCAATCCTGGCTCTTCTGCTGTGGGAGCAGAGGCCAAACGTTCGTGCTGTACTCACTGTGCTGCCTGCAGCTGAGAGCGACCAGCTGAGAATTTGGATTCAAACGGACTTTTAGGTATGAAACCGAGGAGAGATTGCAATGATGGTGACACCGTTGCAAAGCAGCCTGTGTGCTGAAGAGGCCCAGCACTAGCTTTCCCTGCTGGTTCTTCTGCTGTGGGAGCAGATGCCACTGTTCATTCTGTGCTGACTGTGTTGCTGCGCAGCAGAGAGCAGGCTCTGGACTGATTCCATTCCAATGGTTTTCCTGCATGAAAGGGAGCAGTGAAAGCAACGATGGATGCACCGATATAAAAGTGACTGTGTGCTGAACAGGTCCAACACCAGCTTTCCCTCCTGGCTCTTCTGCTGTGGGAGCAGAGGCCAAACGTTCGTGCTGTACTCACTGGGCTGCTGGGCAGCTGAAAGCGACCAGCTGAGAATTTGGATTCAAATGGACTTTTAGGTATGAAACCGAGGAGAGACTGCAATGATGGTGACACCGTTGCAAAGCAGCCTGTGTGCTGAAGAGGCCCAGCACTAGCTTTCCCTGCTGGTTCTTCTGCTGTGGGAGCAGATGCCACTGTTCATTCTGTGTTGACTGTGTTGCTGCGCAGCAGAGAGCAGGCTCTGGACTGATTCCATTCAAATGCTTTTCCTGTATGAAAGTGAGCAGTGAAAGCAACGATGGATGCACCAATGTAAAGGTGATTGTGTGCTTAAAAGGTCCAGCACAAGCTTTCCCTCCTGGCTCTTCTGCTGTGGAAGCAGAGGCCAAACGTTCGTGCTGTGCTCCCTGGGCTGCCTGCAGCTGAGAGAGACCAGCTGAGAATTTGGATTCAAATGGAGTTTTAGGTATGAAACCGAGGAGAGATTGCAATGATGGTGACACCGTTGCAAAGCAGCCTGTGTGCTGAAGAGGCCCAGCACCAGCTTTCCCTGCTGGTTCTTCTGCTGTGGGAGCAGATGCCACTGTTCATACTGCGCTGACTGTGTTTCTGCGCAGCAGAGAGCAGGCTCTGGACTGATTCCATTCAAATGCTTTTCCTGTATGAAAGGGAGCAGTGAAAGCAACGATGGATGCACCAATGTAAAGGTGATTGTGTGCTGAACAGGTCCAGCACCAGCTTTCCCTCCTGGCTCTTCTGCTGTGGGAGCAGAGGCCAAACGTTCGTGCTGTACTGACTGGGCTGCTGGGCAGCTGAAAGCGACCAGCTGAGAATTTGGATTCAAATGGACTTTTAGGTATGAAACCGAGGAGAGACTGCAATGATGGTGACACCGTTGCAAAGCAGCCTGTGTGCTGAAGAGGCCCAGCACTAGCTTTCCCTGCTGGTTCTTCTGCTGTGGGAGCAGATGCCACTGTTCATTCTGTGCTGACTGTGTTGCTGCGCAGCAGAGAGCAGGCTCTGAACTGATTCCATTCAAATGCTTTTCCTGTATGAAAGGGAGCAGTGAAAGCAACGATGGATGCACCAATGTAAAGGTGATTGTGTGCTGAACAGGTCCAGCACAAGCTTTCAATCCTGGCTCTTCTGCTGTGGGAGCAGAAGCCAAACGTTCGTGCTGTACTCACTGTGCTGCTGGGCAGCTGAAAGCGACCAGCTGAGAATTTGGATTCAAATGGACTTTTAGGTATGAAACCGAGGAGAGACTGCAATGATGGTGACACCGTTGCAAAGCAGCCTGTGTGCTGAAGAGGCCCATCACCAGCTTTCCCTGCTGGTTCTTCTGCTGTGGGAGCAGATGCCACTGTTCATTCTGTGCTGACTGTGTTGCTGCGTAGCAGAGAGCAGGCTCTGGACTGATTCCATTCAAATGCTTTTCCTGTATGAAAGGGAGCAGTGAAAGCAACGACGGATGCACCGATGTAAAAGTGACTGTGTGCTGAACAGGTCCAGCACCAGCTTTCAATCCTGGCTCTTCTGCTGTGGGAGCAGAGGCCAAACGTTCGTGCTGTACTCACTGTGCTGCTGGGCAGCTGAAAGCGACCAGCTGAGAATTTGGATTCAAATGGACTTTTAGGTATGAAACCGAGGAGAGACTGCAATGATGGTGACACCGTTGCAAAGCAGCCTGTGTGCTGAAGAGGCCCAGCATTAGCTTTCCCTGCTGGTTCTTCTGCTGTGGGAGCAGATGCCACTGTTCATTCTGTGTTGACTGTGTTGCTGCGCAGCAGAGAGCAGGCTCTGGACTGATTCCATTCAAATGCTTTTCCTGTATGAAAGTGAGCAGTGAAAGCAACGATGGATGCACCAATGTAAAGGTGATTGTGTGCTTAACAGGTCCAGCGCCAGCATTCCCTCCTGGCTCTTCTGCTGTGGAAGCAGAGGCCAAACGTTCGTGCTGTGCTCCCTGGGCTGCCTGCAGCTGAGAGAGACCAGCTGAGAATTTGGATTCAAATGGAGTTTTAGGTATGAAACCGAGGAGAGACTGCAATGATGGTGACACCGTTGCAAAGCAGCCTGTGTGCTGAAGAGGCCCAGCACTAGCTTTCCCTGCTGGTTCTTCTGCTGTGGGAGCATGGATGCACCAATGTAAGGGTGATTGTGTGCTGAACAGGTCCAGCACCAGCTTTCAATCCTGGCTCTTCTGCTGTGGGAGCAGAAGCCAAACGTTCGTGCTGTACTCACTGTGCTGCTGCCTGCAGCTGAGAGCGACCAGCTGAGAATTTGGATTCAAATGGAGTTTTAGGTATGAAACCGAGGAGAGACTGCAATGATGGTGACACCGTTGCAAAGCAGCCTGTGTGCTGAAGAGGCCCAGCACTAGCTTTCCCTGCTGGTTCTTCTGCTGTGGGAGCAGATGCCACTGTTCATTCTGTGCTGACTGTGTTGCTGCGCAGCAGAGAGCAGGCTCTGAACTGATTCCATTCAAATGCTTTTCCTGTATGAAAGGGAGCAGTGAAAGCAACGATGGATGCACCAATGTAAAGGTGATTGTGTGCTGAACAGGTCCAGCACCAGCTTTCAATCCTGGCTCTTCTGCTGTGGGAGCAGAAGCCAAACGTTCGTGCTGTACTCACTGTGCTGACTGCAGCTGAGAGAGACCAGCTGAGAATTTGGATTCAAATGGACTTTTAGGTATGAAACCGAGGAGAGACTGCAATGATGGTGACACCGTTGCAAAGCAGCCTGTGTGCTGAAGAGGCCCAGCACTAGCTTTCCCTGCTGGTTCTTCTGCTGTGGGAGCAGATGCCACTGTTCATTCTGTGCTGACTGTGTTGCTGCGCAGCAGAGAGCAGGCTCTGAACTGATTCCATTCAAATGCTTTTCCTGTATGAAAGGGAGCAGTGAAAGCAACGATGGATGCACCAATGTAAAGGTGATTGTGTGCTGAACAGGTCCAGCACCAGCTTTCCCTCCTGGCTCTTCTGCTGTGGGAGCAGAGGCCAAACGTTCGTGCTGTACTCACTGTGCTGCTGGGCAGCTGAGAGCGACCAGCTGAGAATTTGGATTCAAATGGAGTTTTAGGTATGAAACCGAGGAGAGACTGCAATGATGGTGACACCGTTGCAAAGCAGCCTGTGTGCTGAAGAGGCCCAGCACTAGCTTTCCCTGCTGGTTCTTCTGCTGTGGGAGCAGATGCCACTGTTCATTCTGTGCTGACTGTGTTGCTGCGCAGCAGAGAGCAGGCTCTGAACTGATTCCATTCAATGCTTTTCCTGTATGAAAGGGAGCAGTGAAAGCAACGATGGATGCACCAATGTAAAGGTGATTGTGTGCTGAACAGGTCCAGCACAAGCTTTCAATCCTGGCTCTTCTGCTGTGGGAGCAGAAGCCAAACGTTCGTGCTGTACTCACTGTGCTGCTGGGCAGCTGAAGCGACCAGCTGAGAATTTGGATTCAAATGGACTTTTAGGTATGAAACCGAGGAGAGACTGCAATGATGGTGACACCGTTGCAAAGCAGCCTGTGTGCTGAAGAGGCCCAGCACTAGCTTTCCCTGCTGGTTCTTCTGCTGTGGGAGCAGATGCCACTGTTCATTCTGTGCTGACTGTGTTGCTGCGCAGCAGAGAGCAGGCTCTGAACTGATTCCATTCAAATGCTTTTCCTGTATGAAAGGGAGCAGTGAAAGCAACGATGGATGCACCAATGTAAAGGTGATTGTGTGCTGAACAGGTCCAGCACAAGCTTTCAATCCTGGCTCTTCTGCTGTGGGAGCAGAAGCCAAACGTTCGTGCTGTACTCACTGTGCTGCCTGGGCAGCTGAGAGCGACCAGCTGAGAATTTGGATTCAAATGGACTTTTAGGTATGAAACCGAGGAGAGACTGCAATGATGGTGACACTGTTGCAAAGCAGCCTGTGTGCTGAAGAGGCCAGGCACTAGCTTTCCCTGCTGGTTCTTCTGCTGTGGGAGCAGATGCCACTGTTCGTTTTGTGCTGACTGTGTTGCTGCACAGCAGAGAGCAGGCTCTGGACTGATTCCATTCAAATGATTTTCCTGTATGAAAGGGAGCAGTGAAAGCAACGATGGATGCACCAATGTAAAGGTGATTGTGTGCTGAACAGGTCCAGCACCAGCTTTCCCTCCTGGCTCTTCTGCTGTGGGAGCAGAAGCCAAACGTTCGTGCTGTACTCACTGTGCTGCTTGCAGCTGAGAGAGACCAGCTGAGAATTTGGATTCAAATGGAGTTTTAGGTATGAAACCGAGGAGAGACTGCAATGATGGTGACACCGTTGCAAAGCAGCCTGTGTGCTGAAGAGGCCCAGCACTAGCTTTCCCTGCTGGTTCTTCTGCTGTGGGAGCAGATGCCACTGTTCTTTCTGTGCTGACTGTGTTGCTGCGCAGCAGAGAGCAGGCTCTGAACTGATTCCATTCAAATGCTTTTCCTGTATGAAAGGGAGCAGTGAAAGCAACGATGGATGCACCAATGTAAAGGTGATTGTGTGCTGAACAGGTCCAGCACCAGCTTTCAATCCTGACACTTCTGCTGTGGGAGCAGAGGCCAAACGTTCGTGCTGTACTCACTGTGCTGCCTGCAGCTGAGAGAGACCAGCTGAGAATTTGGATTCAAATGGACTTTTAGGTATGAAACCGAGGAGAGACTGCAATGATGGTGACACCGTTGCAAAGCAGCCTGTGTGCTGAAGAGGCCCAGCACTAGCTTTCCCTGCTGGTTCTTCTGCTGTGGGAGCAGATGCCACTGTTCATTCTGTGCTGACTGTGTTGCTGCGCAGCAGAGAGCAGGCTCTGAACTGATTCCATTCAAATGCTTTTCCTGTATGAAAGGGAGCAGTGAAAGCAACGATGGATGCACCAATGTAAAGGTGATTGTGTGCTGAACAGGTCCAGCACAAGCTTTCAATCCTGGCTCTTCTGCTGTGGGAGCAGAGGCCAAACGTTCGTGCTGTACTCACTGTGCTGCCTGCAGCTGAGAGCGACCAGCTGAGAATTTGGATTCAAATGGAGTTTTAGGTATGAAACCGAGGAGAGACTGCAATGATGGTGACACCGTTGCAAAGCAGCCTGTGTGCTGAAGAGGCCCAGCACTAGCTTTCCCTGCTGGTTCTTCTGCTGTGGGAGCAGATGCCACTGTTCATTCTGTGCTGACTGTGTTGCTGCGCAGCAGAGAGCAGGCTCTGGACTGATTCCATTCAAATGCTTTTCCTGTATGAAAGGGAGCAGTGAAAGCAACGATGGATGCACCAATATAAAAGTGATTGTGTGCTGAACAGGTCCAGCACCAGCTTTCCCTCCTGGCTCTTCTGCTGTGGGAGCAGAGGCCAAACGTTCGTGCTGTACTCACTGTGCTGCTGGGCAGCTGAAAGCGACCAGCTGAGAATTTGGATTCAAATGGAGTTTTAGGTATGAAACCGAGGAGAGACTGCAATGATGGTGACACCGTTGCAAAGCAGCCTGTGTGCTGAAGAGGCCCAGCACTAGCTTTCCCTGCTGGTTCTTCTGCTGTGGGAGCAGATGCCACTGTTCATTCTGTGCTGACTGTGTTGCTGCGCAGCAGAGAGCAGGCTCTGAACTGATTCCATTCAAATGCTTTTCCTGTATGAAAGGGAGCAGTGAAAGCAACGATGGATGCACCAATGTAAAGGTGATTGTGTGCTGAACAGGTCCAGCACCAGCTTTCCCTCCTGGCTCTTCTGCTGTGGGAGCAGAGGCCAAACGTTCGTGCTGTACTCACTGTGCTGCCTGCAGCTGAGAGAGACCAGCTGAGAATTTGGATTCAAATGGACTTTTAGGTATGAAACCGAGGAGAGACTGCAATGATGGTGACACCGTTGCAAAGCAGCCTGTGTGCTGAAGAGGCCCAGCACTAGCTTTCCCTGCTGGTTCTTCTGCTGTGGGAGCAGATGCCACTGTTCATTCTGTGCTGACTGTGTTGCTGCGCAGCAGAGAGCAGGCTCTGAACTGATTCCATTCAAATGCTTTTCCTGTATGAAAGGGAGCAGTGAAAGCAACGATGGATGCACCAATGTAAAGGTGATTGTGTGCTGAACAGGTCCAGCACAAGCTTTCAATCCTGGCTCTTCTGCTGTGGGAGCAGAAGCCAAACGTTCGTGCTGTACTCACTGTGCTGCTGGGCAGCTGAGAGCGACCAGCTGAGAATTTGGATTCAAATGGACTTTTAGGTATGAAACCGAGGAGAGACTGCAATGATGGTGACACCGTTGCAAAGCAGCCTGTGTGCTGAAGAGGCCCAGCACTAGCTTTCCCTGCTGGTTCTTCTGCTGTGGGAGCAGATGCCACTGTTCATTCTGTGCTGACTGTGTTGCTGCGCAGCAGAGAGCAGGCTCTGAACTGATTCCATTCAAATGCTTTTCCTGTATGAAAGGGAGCAGTGAAAGCAACGATGGATGCACCAATGTAAAGGTGATTGTGTGCTGAACAGGTCCAGCACCAGCTTTCAATCCTGGCTCTTCTGCTGTGGGAGCAGAAGCCAAACGTTCGTGCTGTACTCACTGTGCTGCCTGCAGCTGAGAGAGACCAGCTGAGAATTTGGATTCAAATGGACTTTTAGGTATGAAACCGAGGAGAGACTGCAATGATGGTGACACCGTTGCAAAGCAGCCTGTGTGCTGAAGAGGCCCAGCACTAGCTTTCCCTGCTGGTTCTTCTGCTGTGGGAGCAGATGCCACTGTTCATTCTGTGCTGACTGTGTTGCTGCGCAGCAGAGAGCAGGCTCTGAACTGATTCCATTCAAATGCTTTTCCTGTATGAAAGGGAGCAGTGAAAGCAACGATGGATGCACCAATGTAAAGGTGATTGTGTGCTGAACAGGTCCAGCACCAGCTTTCAATCCTGGCTCTTCTGCTGTGGGAGCAGAAGCCAAACGTTCGTGCTGTACTCACTGTGCTGCCTGCAGCTGAGAGAGACCAGCTGAGAATTTGGATTCAAATGGAGTTTTAGGTATGAAACCGAGGAGAGACTGCAATGATGGTGACACCGTTGCAAAGCAGCCTGTGTGCTGAAGAGGCCCAGCACTAGCTTTCCCTGCTGGTTCTTCTGCTGTGGGAGCAGATGCCACTGTTCATTCTGTGCTGACTGTGTTGCTGCGCAGCAGAGAGCAGGCTCTGAACTGATTCCATTCAAATGCTTTTCCTGTATGAAAGGGAGCAGTGAAAGCAACGATGGATGCACCAATGTAAAGGTGATTGTGTGCTGAACAGGTCCAGCACCAGCTTTCCCTCCTGGCTCTTCTGCTGTGGGAGCAGAGGCCAAACGTTCGTGCTGTACTCACTGTGCTGCCTGCAGCTGAGAGAGACCAGCTGAGAATTTGGATTCAAATGGACTTTTAGGTATGAAACCGAGGAGAGACTGCAATGATGGTGACACCGTTGCAAAGCAGCCTGTGTGCTGAAGAGGCCCAGCACTAGCTTTCCCTGCTGGTTCTTCTGCTGTGGGAGCAGATGCCACTGTTCATTCTGTGCTGACTGTGTTGCTGCGCAGCAGAGAGCAGGCTCTGAACTGATTCCATTCAAATGCTTTTCCTGTATGAAAGGGAGCAGTGAAAGCAACGATGGATGCACCAATGTAAAGGTGATTGTGTGCTGAACAGGTCCAGCACAAGCTTTCAATCCTGGCTCTTCTGCTGTGGGAGCAGAAGCCAAACGTTCGTGCTGTACTCACTGTGCTGCTGCAGCTGAGAGCGACCAGCTGAGAATTTGGATTCAAATGGACTTTTAGGTATGAAACCGAGGAGAGACTGCAATGATGGTGACACCGTTGCAAAGCAGCCTGTGTGCTGAAGAGGCCCAGCACTAGCTTTCCCTGCTGGTTCTTCTGCTGTGGGAGCAGATGCCACTGTTCATTCTGTGCTGACTGTGTTGCTGCGCAGCAGAGAGCAGGCTCTGAACTGATTCCATTCAAATGCTTTTCCTGTATGAAAGGGAGCAGTGAAAGCAACGATGGATGCACCAATGTAAAGGTGATTGTGTGCTGAACAGGTCCAGCACAAGCTTTCAATCCTGGCTCTTCTGCTGTGGGAGCAGAAGCCAAACGTTCGTGCTGTACTCACTGTGCTGCTGGGCAGCTGAGAGAGACCAGCTGAGAATTTGGATTCAAATGGACTTTTAGGTATGAAACCGAGGAGAGACTGCAATGATGGTGACACTGTTGCAAAGCAGCCTGTGTGCTGAAGAGGCCAGGCCCAGCACTAGCTTTCCCTGCTGGCTCTTCTGCTGTGGGAGCAGATGCCACTGTTCATTCTGTGCTGACTGTGTTGCTGCGCAGCAGAGAGCAGGCTCTGAACTGATTCCATTCAAATGATTTTCCTGTATGAAAGGGAGCAGTGAAAGCAACGATGGATGCACCAATGTAAAGGTGATTGTGTGCTGAACAGGTCCAGCACCAGCTTTCAATCCTGACACTTCTGCTGTGGGAGCAGAGGCCAAACGTTCGTGCTGTACTCACTGTGCTGCCTGCAGCTGAGAGAGACCAGCTGAGAATTTGGATTCAAATGGACTTTTAGGTATGAAACCGAGGAGAGACTGCAATGATGGTGACACCGTTGCAAAGCAGCCTGTGTGCTGAAGAGGCCCAGCACCAGCTTTCCCTGCTGGTTCTTCTGCTGTGGGAGCAGATGCCACTGTTCATTCTGCGCTGACTGTGTTGCTGCCAGCAGAGAGCAGGCTCTGAACTGATTCTATTCAAATGCT
>NW_026916132.1:0-26878 GCF_034315485.1 Pezoporus occidentalis
GTCTATGGGGTGCCTGTGGGTGTCTATAGGCGTCTATGGGGTGTCTGTGGGGGGTCTATGGGGCAGCCATGGGGTGGCTATGAGGCAGCTATGGGGTGCCTATGGGGTGTCTATGGGGCAGCTATGGGGTGTCTATGGGGTGTCTATGGGGCAGCTATGGGGTGTCCATGGGGCAGCTATGGGGTGTCTATGGGGTGTCTATGGGGCAGCTATGGGGTGTCTATGGGGCAGCTACGGGGTGTCTATGGGGTGTCTATGGGGCAGCTATGGGGTGTCTATGGGGCAGCTATGGGGCAGCTATGGGGTGTCTATGGGGCAGCTATGGGGTGTCTATGGGGCAGCTATGGGGCAGCTATGGGGTGTCTATGGGGCAGCTATGGGGTGTCTATGGGGCAGCTATGGGGTGTCTGTGGGGCAGCTATGGGGTGTCTATGGGGCAGCTATGGGGTGTCTATGGGGCAGCTATGGGGTGTCTATGGGTCCTTACTGGTTCTTCCTGGTGCAGACTCGGCCGAGGTGATCCAGTCCCGGCTGAACGAGCAGGAGGGCCGGGAGGAGTTCTACGTGCACTATGTGGGCTGTGCGTACTGGTTCATACTGGTTTATACTGGTTCATATTGGTTTGGACTGGTTTATACCGGTTTGGACTGGTTTATACTGGTTCATACTGGTTTGGATTGGTTTGGAATGGTTTGGGCTGGTTTGGACTGGTTTGGATTGGTTTGGACTGATTCATACTGGTTTATACTGGTTTGGACTGGTTTAGACTCTCAATGGATCCCCATTGACCCCCATTGACCTCCATTGCCCCCATTGACCCCCATTGATCCCCATTGACCCCCATTGACCCCCTTTGACCCCCATTGACTCCCGTAGACCCCCATTGACCCCATTGACTTCCATTGACCACCATTGACCCCATTGATCTCCATTGACCCCATTGATCTCCATTGACTCCCATTGACCCCCATTGACTCCCATTGACCCCCATTGACTCCCCTTGACCCCCATTGACCCCCGTAGACCCCCATTGACTTACATTGACCCCATTGACCCCCATTGACTCCCATTGACCCCCATTGACTTCTATTGACCCCATTGACTCCCATTGACTCCCGTTCCCATTGACACCCATTGACCCTATTGATCTCCATTGACCCCCATTGACCTCCATTGACTCCCATTGACCACCATTGACTCCCATTGACCCCCATTGACCCCCATTGACTTCTATTGACCCCATTGACTCCCATTGACCCCATTGATCTCCATTGACCCCCATTGACCCCCATTGACCCCCATTGACCCCCATTGCCCCCCATTGCAGTCAATCGCCGCCTGGACGAGTGGGTGCCCCGGTGCCGCCTGGCCCGGGCCGGGGGGAGCCGGAGCCCGGGGGCGGGGCCTGGTCCCGGAGGGGCGGGGCCTGGTCCCGGGGGGGCGGAGCCTGAGCGGAAGCTGACCCGGAACCAAAAGAGGCGCCACGATGAGATCAACCACGTGCAGAAGGTGATGGGAGGGACTGGGATGGACTGGGATTGAACTGGGATTGAACTGGGAGGGACTGGGATTGAACTGGGAGGGACTGGGATTGAACTGGGATTGAACTGGGATGGACTGGGAGGGACTGGGATTGAACTGGGAGGGACTGTGATGGACTGGGATTGAACTGGGATTGAACTGGGAGGGACTGGGATGGACTGGGATTGAACTGGGATTGAACTGGGAGGGACTGGGATGGACTGGGATTGAACTGGGAGGGACTGTGATGGACTGGGATTGAACTGGGATTGAACTGGGAGGGACTGGGATTGAACTGGGAGGGACTGGGATGGACTGGGATTGAACTGGGAGGGACTGGGATGGACTGGGATGGACTGGGATTGAACTGGGAGGGACTGGGATGGACTGGGATTGAACTGGGAGGGACTGGGAGGGACTGGGATGGACTGGGATTGAACTGGGATTGAACTGGGATGGACTGGGAGGGACTGGAATTGAACTGGGATGGACTGGGATGGACTGGGATGGACTGGGATTGAACTGGGAGGGACTGGGATTGAACTGGGATTGAACTGGGATGGACTGGGAGGGACTGGAATTGAACTGGGATGGACTGGGATGGACTGGGATGGACTGGGATTGAACTGGGAGGGACTGGGATTGAACTGGGATTGAACTGGGAGGGACTGGGAGGGACTGGGATTGAACTGGGACGGACTGGGATGGACTGGGATGGACTGGGATTGAACTGGGATGGACTGGGAGGGACTGGGATTGAACTGGGATGGACTGGGAGGGACTGGGATGGACTGGGATTGAACTGGGATGGAATGGGAGGGACTGGGATTGAACTGGGATGGACTGGGATGAACTGGGATGGGATTGGGATGGACTGGGAAGAACTGGGATGGGATTGGGAGGGACTGGGATGCAGTGGGATGGGATTGGGATGGACTGGGATGCACTGGGATGGGATTGGGATGGGACTGGGATGAACTGGGATGGGATTGGGTTGGACTGAGATGGACTGGGATGGACTGGGATGGGATTGGGGTGGACTGGGATGAATTGGGATGGGATTGGGATGAACTGGGATGGACTGGGATGGGATTGGGAGGGACTGGGATGGGATTGGGAGGGACTGGGATGGGATTGGGATGGGACTGGGATGGGATTCGGTTGAACTGGGATGGACTGGGATGGGATTGGGAGGGTCTGGGATGGAGTGGGATGGACTGGGATGTACTGGGATGGGATTGGGATGGACTGGGATGAACTGGGATGGGATTAGGATCGACTGGGATTGAACTTGGAAGGACTGGGATGAACTGGGATTGAATTTGGAGGGAATGGGATGGACTGGGATTGAACTGGGATTGAACTGGGAGGGACTGGGATGAACTGGGATTGAACTGGGATGGACTGGGATGGACTGGGATGGGACTGGGCTGGACTTGGATGGGATTGGGATGGACTGGGATGGGATTGGGATGGGACTGGGATGCACTGGGATGGGATTGGGATGGACTGGGATGAACTGGGATGGGATTGGGCTGGACTTGGATGGGATTGGGATGGACTGGGATTGGATTGGGATGGACTGGGATGAACTGGGATGGGATTGGGATGGACTGGGATGAACTGGGATGGGATTGGGTTGGACTGGGATGGAATGGGATGGGATTGGGAGGTACCGGGATAGACTGGGATGGACTTGGATGAACTGGGATGGGATTGGGATGGGATTGGGATGGACTGGGGTGGGATTGGAATGGACTGAAAAGGGCTTAGAGGGGCTGGTGCTGCCTTACTGGTCCTTACTGGTCCGGACTGGTCCTGACTGGGAGCCCCTTTGCAGACCTACGCCGAGATGGATCCCACCACGGCAGCGCTGGAGAAGGAGCACGAGGCCGTGAGTGCTCCCTATGGGTCCCAATGGGGCTCCCTATGGGTCCCTGTGGGGCTCCCTATGGGTCTCTGTGGGGCTCCCTATGGGTCTCTGTGGGGCTCCCTATGGGTCCCAATGGGGCTCCCTATGGGTCTCTGTGGGGCTCCCTATGGGGCTCTGTGGGGCTCCCTATGGGTCTCTGTGGGGCTCCCTATGGGGCTCTGTGGGGCTCCCTATGGGTCCCTATGGGGCTCCCTATGGGTCTCTGTGGGGCTCCCTGTGGGTCTCTGTGGGGCTCCCTATGGGTCCCAATGGGGCTCCCTATGGGTCCCTGTGGGGCTCCCTATGGGGCTCTGTGGGGCTCCCTATGGGTCCCAATGGGGCTCCCTATGGGTCCCTGTGGGGCTCCCTATGGGTCCCAATGGGGCTCCCTATGGGTCCGAGTGGGGCTCCCTATGGGTCCCTGTGGGGCTCCCTATGGGTCCCAATGGGGCTCTCTATGGGTCCCAATGGGGCTCCCTATGGGGCTCTGTGGGGCTCCCTATGGGTCCCTATGGGGCTCCCTATGGGTCCCTGTGGGGCTTGCCAAGGCTTTATCCCTATGGGTGAGGCCCCATCCCATTATCCCATGTTATCCCATGTTATCTCATGTTATATCCCCTGTTATATCCCATGTTACCCCATGTTATCTCATGTTATATCCCATGTTATATCCCATGTTACCCCATGTTATCTCATGTTATATCCCATGTTATATCACGTTACCCCATGTTATATCCCATGTTATATCCCATGTTATATCCCATGTTATTTCCCATGTTATATCCCATGTTATTTCCCATGTTATATCCCATGTTATCCCATGTTATACCCCATGTTACCCCACGTTATACCCCATGTTACCCCATGTTATACCCCATGTTACCCCATGTTACCCCATGTTATATCCCATGCTATACCCCATGTTACCCCATGTTACCCCATGTTATATCCCATGTTATACCCCATGTTATATCCCATGTTATCCCATGTTATATCCCATGTTACATCCCATGTTATATCCCATGTTATCCCATGTTATACCTCATGTTACCCCACGTTATATCCCATGTTAAACCCCATGTTACCCCATGTTACCCCATGTTACCCCATGTTACATCCCATGTTATCCCATGTTATACCCCATGTTATCCCACGTTATATCCCATGTTATATCCCATGTTATCCCATGTTATACCCCATGTTACCCCATGTTATATCCCGTGTTATCCCATGTTACATCCCATGTTACCCCATGTTATACCCCATGTTATACCCCACGTTATATCCCATGTTATACCCCATGTTATATCCCATGTTACCCCATGTTATACCCCATGTTACATCCCATGTTCTCCCATGTTACCCCATGTTATCCCATGTTACCCCGTGTTATCCCATGTCACCCCGTGTCACCCGCAGATCACGAAGGTGAAGTACGTGGACAAGATCCACATCGGGCACTTTGAGATCGACGCGTGGTACTTCTCGCCCTTCCCGGAGGATTATGGGAAGCAGCCCAAGCTCTGGATCTGCGAGTTCTGCCTCAAGTACATGAAGTACGAGCGCTCCTTCCGCCTCCACCTGGTAGGGCAGCGCGGCGACACGCGTGTAATATGGGGGGGGACATGCGTGTAACGGGGGGGGACATGTGTGTAACATGCGTGTAATGTGGGGGGACATGCGTGTAATGTGGGGGGACATGCGTGTAATGTGGGGGGACATGTGTGTAACATGTGTGTAATGGGGGGGACATGCGTGTAATGTGGGGGGACATGCGTGTAACAGGGGGGACATGCGTGTAACATGCGTGTAATGTGTGGGGGGACATGCGTGTAATGTGGGGGGACATGTGTGTAACATGTGTGTAATGTGGGGGGGACATGCGTGGGACATGCGTGTAAGGTGGGGGGTACATGCGTGTAATGTGAGGGGGACATGCGTGTAACGGGGGGACATGCGTGTAACGGGGGGACATGCGTGTAATGTGGGGGGACATGTGTGTAACATGTGTGTAATGGGGGGACATGTGTGTAACGGGTGGGGGACACGCGTGGGACATATGTGTAAGGTGGGGGGACATGCGTGTAACATGCATGTAATGTGGGGGGGACATGCGTGTAATGTGGGGGGACATGCGTGTAATGTGGGGGGGACATGCGTGTAATGTGGGGGGACATGCGTGTAATGTGGGGGGACATGCGTGTAATGTGGGGGGGGACATGCGTGTAATGTGGGGGGACATGCGTGTAATGTGGGGGGGACATGCGTGTAATGTGAGGGGACATGCGTGTAATGTGGGGGGGACATGCGTGTAATGTGGGGGGGACATGCGTGTAATGTGGGGGGACACGCGTGTAACATGCATGTAATGTGGGGGGGACATACGTGTAATGTGGGGGGACATGCGTGTAACATGCGTGTAAGGTGGGGGGACATGCGTGGGACATATGTGTAAGGTGGGGGGGACATGCGTGTAACATGCGTGTAATGTGGGGGGACATGCGTGTAATGTGGGGGGACATGCGTGGGACATACGTGTAATGTGGGGGGACATGCGTGGGACATATGTGTAAGGTGGGGGAACATGCGTGGGACATGCGTGTAATGTGGGGGGACATGCGTGTAACGTGCGTGTAATGTGGGGGGACATGCGTGGGACATACGTGTAATGGGGAGACATGCATGTAACGGGGGGACATGTGTGTAATGTGAGGGGGACATGCGTGTAATGTGGGGGGACATGTGTGTAACATGTGTGTAATGTGGGGGGGGACATGTGTGTAATGTGGGGGGGGACATGTGTGTAATGTGGGGGGACATGCGTGTAACATGCGTGTAATGTGGGGGGGACATGCATGTAATGTGGGGGGGACATGCGTGGGACATACGTGTAACGGGGGGACATGCGTGTAATGTGTGGGGGACATGCGTGTAATGTGGCGGGGACATGCGTGGGACATGCGTGTAATGGGGGGACATGTGTGTAATGTGGGGGGGACATGCGTGTAATGTGGGGGGGACATGTGTGTAATGTGGGGGGACATGCGTGTAATGTGGGGGGGACATGCGTGTAATGGGGGGACATGCGTGTAATGTGGGGGGGACATGCGTGTAATGTAGGGGGACATGTGTGTAATGTGGGGGGACATGCGTGTAATGTGGGGGGACATGTGTGTAACGTGTGTAATGTGGGGGGGGACATGCGTGTAATGTGGGGGGACATGCGTGTAATGTGGGGGGACATGCGTGTAACGGGTGGGGGACATGTGTGGGACATGCGTGTAATGTGGGGGGACATGCGTGTAATGTGGGGGGACATGTGTGTAACGTGTGTAATGGGGGGGACATGCGTGTAATGTGGGGGGACATGCGTGGGACATACGTGTAATGTGGGGGGACATGCGTGTAAGGTGGGGGAACATGCGTGGGACATGCGTGTAATGTGGGGGACATGCGTGGGGTATACGTGTAATGTGGGGGACATGGGTGGGACATACGTGTAATGTGGGGGGACATGCGTGTAATGTGGGGGGGACATGCGTGTAATGTGGGGGGGACATGCGTGGGACATACGTGTAAGGTGGGGGGGACATGCGTGTAATGTGGGTGGGGCATGCGTGTAATGGGTGGGGGACATACATGTGACATACATGTAACGTGTGTGGGACATGCGTGTGACATACGTGTAACGTGTGGGGGGCATGCGTGTAATGTGTGTGGGACATAGGTGTAACGGGTGGGGACATGCGTGTAACATGTGTGGGACATACGTGTAACATGTGTGGGACACGTACCTGCTACGTGTTACGTTCGTGTTACACACATTGCACACGTGTTACATGTGTTCCATGTTACATACATGTTACATACATGTTACATATGTGTTACACACATTGCACACGTGTTACATGTGTTCCATGTTACATACGCGTTACATATGTGTTACGCACATTGCACACGTGTTACATATGTGTTCCACATTGCATACATGTTACATACGTGTTACATACCTGTTACATATGTGTTACACACTTTGCACACGTGTTACATGTGTTCCACGTTGCATACATGTTACATACCCGTTACATACGTGGTCTACACATTGCACACGTGTTACATATGTGTTCCACGTTGCATACATGTTACATACGTGTTACATACCTGTTACATCTGTGTTACACACATTGCACACGTGTTACATATGTGTTCCGCGCTGCATATGTGTTGCATACGTGTTACATACATGTTACATACGTGTTTCACACGTGTTACATGTGTTCCGCGTTGCATACACGTTACATACGCGTTACATACATGTTGCATACGTGTTACATATGTGTTCCATGTTGCATACACGTTACATACGTGTTACACACATTGCACACGTGTTACATATGTGTTCCACGTTGCATACCCGTTACATACACGTTACATACGTGTTACACGCGTGTTCTACCCCCCCCATAGGGCCAATGCCAATGGCGCCAGCCCCCGGGCCGGGAGATCTACCGCAAGGGCAACATCTCCGTGTACGAGGTGGACGGCAAAGACCACAAGGTAACGGCCAATGGGGACGGAGCGCGGCGCTGACGTCGGCGCTGACGTCACCGCTGACGCCGCCGTGACGTCACACAGATCTACTGCCAGAACCTGTGCCTATTGGCCAAGCTCTTCCTGGACCACAAGACCTTGTACTTCGACGTGGAGCCCTTCGTCTTCTACCTGCTCACCGAGGTCGACCGCGACGGCGCCCACATCGTGGGCTACTTCTCCAAGGTGGGGATCCCGTGTTGTTCCCATGTTGTTCCCATGACGTTCCCATGTTGTTCCCATGACGTTCCCATGTTGTTCCCATGACGTTCCCATGACGTTCCCATGATATTCCTGTGTCATTCCCATGTCATTCCTGTGTAGTTTCCATGTCGTTCCTATGTTATTCCCATGTGATTCCTGTGTTGTTCCCATGACGTTCCCATGTTGTTCCCATGTCGTTCCCATGATGTTCCCATGACGTTCCCATGTTGTTCCCATGACGTTCCCATGACATTCCTGTGTCATTCCCATGTCATTCCTGTGTAGTTTCCATGTCGTTCCTATGTTATTCCCATGTGATTCCTGTGTTGTTCCCATGTTGTTCCCATGATGTTCCCATGACGTTCCCGTGATGTGCCCATGATGTTCCCATGTTGTTCCCATGTCGTTCCCATGTTGTTTCCATGATGTTCCCATGACGTTCCCATGACGTTCCCATGTCGTTCCCATGATGTGCCCATGATGTTCCCATGACGTTCCCGTGTTGTTCCCATGACGTTCCCATGTTGTTCCCATGACGTTCCCATGATGTTCCCATGACGTTCCCAAGACATTCCTGTGTCATTCCCATGTCATTCCTGTGTCATTCCTGTGTAGTTTCCATGTTGTCCCTATGTTATTCCCATGTGATTCCTGTGTTGTTCCCATGTTGTTCCCGTGACGTTCCCATGACGTTCCAATGATGTTCCCATGACGTTCCCATGTCGCTCCCGTGTCATTCCCATGTCAGTCCCATGTAATTCCCATGTCATTCCCATGTCGTTCCCGTGTCATTCCCATGTCATTCCCATGTCATTCCCATGTCATTCCCATGTCGTTCCCGTGTTATTCCCATGTCATTCCCGTGTCATTCCCGTGTTATTCCCATGTTATTCCCATGTCATTCCCGTGTTATTCCCATGTTATTCCCATGTTATTCCCATGTCATTCCCATGTTATTCCCATGTTATTCCCATGTCATTCCCATGTTATTCCCATGTCATTCTCATGTCATTCCCGTGTTATTCCCATGTCATTCCCATGTCATTCCCGTGTTATTCCCATGTTATTCCCATGTCATTCCCGTGTTATTCCCATGTCATTCCCATGTTATTCCCGTGTTATTCCCGTGTTATTCCCATGTCATTCCCGTGTTATTCCCATGTTATTCCCATGTTATTCCCATGTCATTTCCATGTTATTCCCATGTCATTCCCATGTCATTCCCATGTCATTCCCATGTTATTCCCATGTTATTCCCGTGTTATCCCCCGCAGGAGAAGGAGTCTCCGGACGGGAACAACGTCGCCTGCATCCTGACGCTCCCGCCCTACCAGCGCCGCGGCTACGGCAAATTCCTCATCGCCTTCAGTGCGTGCCCCATAGCGCCCCATTGAGACCCATTGAGCCCCACTGAGCCCCACTGAGCCCCATTGCGCCCCATTGAGCCCCATTGAGCCCCATTAGACCACCATTGAGCCCCATTGCGCCCCATTGAGCCCCATTGAGCCCCATAGAGCCCCATTGAGCCCCATTGCGCCCCATTGAGCCCCATTGAGCCCTATTGAGCCCCATTGCGCCCCATTGAGCCCCATTGAGCCCCATTGCGCCCCATTGCGCCCCATTGAGCCCCATTGAGCCCCATTGCGCCCCATTGAGCCCCATTGAGCCCCATTGCGCCCCATTGAGCCCCATTGCGCCCCATTGAGCCCCACTGAGCCCCATTGAGCCCCATTGAGCCCCATTGAGCCGCATTGACCCCATTGAGCCCCATTGAGCCCCATTGAGCCCCATTGAGCCCCATTGCGCCCCATTGAGCCCCATTGCGCCCCATTGAGCCCCACTGCACCCCATTGAGCCCCATTGAGCCCCATTGAGCCCCACTGAGCCCCATCGCGCCCCATTGAGCCCCATTGCGCCCCATTGAGCCCCATTGAGCCCCACTGAGCCCCATTGAGCCCCATTGAGCCCCATTGAGACCCACTGAGCCCCATTGAGCCCCATTGCACCCCATTGAGCCCCATTGAGCCCCATTGAGCCCCATTGAGCCCCATCGCGCCCCATTGAGCCCCATTGAGCCCCATTGAGCCCCATTGAGCCCCATTGCGCCCCATTGAGCCCCATTGACCACCATTGAGCCCCATTGCGCCCCATTGAGCCCCACTGAGCCCCATTGAGCCCCATTGCGCCCCATTGAGCCCCATTGACCCCCCATGACCGCCATTGAGCCCCATTCGCCACCATTGACACTCATTGACTTCTGTTGACTCCTGTTGGCTCCCATTGACCCCCATTGACCCCCATTGACTCCCATTGACCCCCATTGACTCCCATTGACCGCCATTGACATCCATTGACCTCCATTGACTTCCATTGACTCCCATTGACCCCCATTGACTCCCATTGACCTCCATTGACTCCCATTGACCCCCATTGACCCCCATTGACCCCCATTGACTCCCATTGACTCCCATTGACCGCCATTGCCTCCCATTGACTCCCATTGACTCCCATTGACCCCCATTGACCCCCATTGGCTCCCATTGACCCCCATTGACCTCCATTGACCTCCATTGACTCCCATTGACCCCCATTGACTCCCATTGACCTCCATTGACTCCCATTGATCTCTATTGACCCCCATTGCCCCCCATTGACTCCCATTGACTCCCATTGACTTCCATTGACCTCCATTGACTCCCATTGACCTCTATTGACCCCCATTGCCCCCCGTTGCCCCCCATTGACCCCCATTGACTTTCATTGACTTCCATTGACCTCCATTGACTTTCATTGACTTCCATTGACCTCCATTGACTCCCATTGACTCCCATTGCCCCCCATTGACCCCCATTGACTCCCATTGACCGCCATTGACATCCATTGATCTCCATTGACTCCCATTGACCTCTATTGACTCCCATTGACCTCCATTGACTTCCATTGACCTCCATTGACCTCCATTGACTCCCATTGACTCCCATTGCCCCCCATTGACTCCCATTGACCCCCATTGACTCCCATTGACCGCCATTGATCTCCATTGACCCCCATTGACTCCCATTGACCCCCATTGGCTTCCATTGACCTCCATTGACTCCCATTGACTCCCATTGCCCCCCATTGACCCCCATTGCCCCCCATTGCCCCCCCATTGCAGGCTACGAGCTCTCCAAGCTGGAGGCCACCGTGGGCTCGCCGGAGAAGCCGCTCTCGGACCTGGGCAAGCTCAGCTACCGCAGTTACTGGTCCTGGGTGCTCCTGGAGATCCTGCGCGACTTCCGCGGCACCCTCTCCATCAAGGACCTCAGGTAACCCAGTACGGACCAGTATAAACCAGTACGGACCAGTATGGACCAGTATAAACCAGTATAGACCAGTATAAACCAGTATAGACCAGTATAAACCAGTATGGACCAGTATAGACCAGTATAAACCAGTATAGACCAGTATGGACCAGTATAGACCGGTATAGACCAGTACCTTCCAGTTCCATCCCAGTCCCTCCCAGTTCAATCCCAGTCCCTCCCAGTCCCTCCCAGTCCCTCCCAGTCCCTCCCAGTTCAATCCCAGTCAATCCCAGTCCCTCCCAATCCCATCCCAGTCCCTCCCATTCACTCCCATTCATTCCCAGTTCCCTCCCAGTCCCTCCCAGTCCCTCCCAGTCCATCCCATTCCCATCCCAGTCCATCCCAGTCCATCCCAGTTCATCCCAGTCCCTCCCAGTTCAATCCCAGTCCCATCCCAGTCCCTCCAAGTCCCTCCCAATTCCATCCCAGTCCCTCCCAGTCCCATCCCAGTCCATCCCAGTTCAATCCCATTCATTCCCAGTTCCCTCCCAGTCCCTCCCAGTCCATCCCATCCCCATCCCAGTGCCTCCCAGTATAACCCAGTCCATCCCAGTCTCTCCCAGTATAGCCCAGTCCATCCCAATCCCATCCCAGTCCATCCCAGTTCATCCCAGTCCCTCCCAGTTCAATCCCAGTCCCATCCCAGTCCATCCCAGTCCCTCCCAATCCCATCCCAGTCCCTCCCAGTCCATCCCAGTCCATCCCAGTTCAATCCCAGTCACTCCCAGTTCAATCCCAGTCCCATCCCAGTCCCTCCCAGTCCATCCCAGTCCATCCCAGTTCAATCCCAGTCAATCCCAGTCCCTCCCAATCCCATCCCAGTCCTTCCCATTCAATCCCATTCATTCCCAGTTCCCTCCCAGTTCATCCCAATCCATCCCAGTCACTCCCAGTTCAATCCCAATCCCATCCCAGTCCATCCCAGTCTATCCCAGTCCATCCCAGTTCCCTCCCATTCAATCCCATTCAATCCCAGTCCCTCCCAGTCCATCCCAGTCCCTCCCAATCCCATCCCAGTCCATCCCAGTCAATCCCAGTTCAATCCCAGTTCCATCCTAGTCCCATCCCAGTCCCTCCCAATCCCATCCCATTCAATCCCATTCAATCCCATTCAATCCCAGTCCATCCCAGTCCAACCCCATTCAATCCCATTCATCCCCAGTCACATGACCAGCATCACGCAGAGTGACATCATCAGCACGCTGCAGTCCCTTCAATCCCATTCATTCCCATTCAATCCCATTCAACCCCATTCAATCCCATTCA
Organism: Pezoporus occidentalis; assembly: GCF_034315485.1. Taxonomy (NCBI): domain Eukaryota; kingdom Metazoa; phylum Chordata; class Aves; order Psittaciformes; family Psittacidae; genus Pezoporus; species Pezoporus occidentalis. Next base: position 12,841 of record NW_026916132.1, read on the forward strand.
TTCCCATTCATTCCCATTCATTCCCATTCATTCCCATTCAATCCCATTCATTCCCAGTCCAACCCCATTCATTCCCATTCATCCCCAGTCACATGACCAGCATCACGCAGAGTGACATCATCAGCACGCTGCAGTCCCTTCGATCCCATTCAATCCCATTCAACCCCATTCAATCCCATTCATTCCCATTCAACCCCATTCAACCCCATTCAACCCCATTCAACCCCATTCATTCCCATTCAACCCCATTCATTCCCATTCAACCCCATTCAATCCCATTCAATCCCATTCAACCCCATTCAACCCCATTCAATCCCATTCAATCCCATTCAATCCCATTCATTCCCAGTCCAACCCCATTCATTCCCATTCATTCCCATTCAACCCCATTCAACCCCATTCAACCCCATTCATTCCCATTCAATCCCATTCAACCCCATTCAATCCCATTCAACCCCATTCAACCCCATTCAATCCCATTCATTCCCATTCAATCCCATTCAATCCCATTCAATCCCATTCAATCCCATTCATTCCCATTCAACCCCATTCAACCCCATTCAACCCCATTCAATCCCATTCATTCCCATTCAACCCCATTCAACCCCATTCAACCCCATTCAACCCCATTCAATCCCATTCAACCCCATTCATTCCCATTCATTCCCATTCATTCCCATTCAACCCCATTCATTCCCATTCAACCCCATTCATTCCCATTCAACCCCATTCAATCCCATTCAACCCCATTCATTCCCATTCAACCCCATTCAATCCCATTCAATCCCATTCAATCCCATTCAATCCCATTCAACCCCATTCAACCCCATTCAACCCCATTCATTCCCATTCATTCCCATTCAACCCCATTCAATCCCATTCATTCCCATTCAACCCCATTCAATCCCATTCATTCCCATTCATTCCCATTCAACCCCATTCAATCCCATTCATTCCCATTCATTCCCATTCAACCCCATTCAATCCCATTCATTCCCATTCAACCCCATTCAATCCCATTCATTCCCATTCATTCCCATTCAATCCCATTCAACCCCATTCAACCCCATTCATTCCCATTCATTCCCATTCAACCCCATTCAACCCCATTCAATCCCATTCAACCCCATTCAATCCCATTCAATCCCATTCAACCCCATTCAATCCCATTCAACCCCATTCAACCCCATTCAATCCCATTCAACCCCATTCAATCCCATTCATTCCCATTCAACCCCATTCAATCCCATTCAACCCCATTCAACCCCATTCAACCCCATTCAACCCCATTCAACCCCATTCAATCCCATTCAACCCCATTCAACCCCATTCAACCCCATTCAATCCCATTCATTCCCATTCAACCCCATTCATTCCCATTCAACCCCATTCAATCCCATTCAACCCCATTCAACCCCATTCAACCCCATTCAATCCCATTCATTCCCATTCAATCCCATTCATTCCCAGTCCAACCCCATTCATTCCCATCCATCCCCAGTCACATGACCAGCATCACGCAGAGTGACATCATCAGCACGCTGCAGTCCCTTCAATCCCATTCAATCCCATTCAATCCCATTCAACCCCATTCAACCCCATTCAACCCCATTCATTCCCATTCAACCCCATTCAATCCCATTCAATCCCATTCAACCCCATTCAACCCCATTCATTCCCATTCAATCCCATTCATTCCCATTCAACCCCATTCAACCCCATTCATTCCCATTCAACCCCATTCATTCCCATTCAATCCCATTCAACCCCATTCAATCCCATTCAACCCCATTCAACCCCATTCAACCCCATTCATTCCCATTCATTCCCATTCAATCCCATTCAATCCCATTCAACCCCATTCAACCCCATTCAATCCCATTCAATCCCATTCAACCCCATTCAATCCCATTCATTCCCATTCATTCCCATTCAACCCCATTCATTCCCATTCAACCCCATTCAATCCCATTCAATCCCATTCAATCCCATTCATTCCCATTCAACCCCATTCAACCCCATTCAACCCCATTCAATCCCATTCAATCCCATTCAACCCCATTCAACCCCATTCAACCCCATTCATTCCCATTCAACCCCATTCAACCCCATTCATTCCCAGTCCAATCCCATTCATCCCCAGTCACATGACCAGCATCACGCAGAGTGACATCATCAGCACGCTGCAGTCCCTTCAATCCCATTCAATCCCATTCAACCCCATTCAACCCCATTCAACCCCATTCAATCCCATTCAACCCCATTCAACCCCATTCAACCCCATTCAATCCCATTCATTCCCATTCAACCCCATTCATTCCCATTCAACCCCATTCAATCCCATTCAACCCCATTCAACCCCATTCAACCCCATTCAATCCCATTCATTCCCATTCAATCCCATTCATTCCCAGTCCAACCCCATTCATTCCCATCCATCCCCAGTCACATGACCAGCATCACGCAGAGTGACATCATCAGCACGCTGCAGTCCCTTCAATCCCATTCAATCCCATTCAATCCCATTCAACCCCATTCAACCCCATTCAACCCCATTCATTCCCATTCAACCCCATTCAATCCCATTCAATCCCATTCAACCCCATTCAACCCCATTCATTCCCATTCAATCCCATTCATTCCCATTCAACCCCATTCAACCCCATTCATTCCCATTCAACCCCATTCATTCCCATTCAATCCCATTCAACCCCATTCAATCCCATTCAACCCCATTCAACCCCATTCAACCCCATTCATTCCCATTCATTCCCATTCAATCCCATTCAATCCCATTCAACCCCATTCAACCCCATTCAATCCCATTCAATCCCATTCAACCCCATTCAATCCCATTCATTCCCATTCATTCCCATTCAACCCCATTCATTCCCATTCAACCCCATTCAATCCCATTCAATCCCATTCAATCCCATTCATTCCCATTCAACCCCATTCAACCCCATTCAACCCCATTCAATCCCATTCAATCCCATTCAACCCCATTCAACCCCATTCAACCCCATTCATTCCCATTCAACCCCATTCAACCCCATTCATTCCCAGTCCAATCCCATTCATCCCCAGTCACATGACCAGCATCACGCAGAGTGACATCATCAGCACGCTGCAGTCCCTTCAATCCCATTCAATCCCATTCAACCCCATTCAACCCCATTCAACCCCATTCATTCCCATTCATTCCCATTCAATCCCATTCAATCCCATTCAATCCCATTCAACCCCATTCAATCCCATTCAATCCCATTCAACCCCATTCAATCCCATTCAATCCCATTCAATCCCATTCAACCCCATTCAACCCCATTCAATCCCATTCAATCCCATTCAATCCCATTCAACCCCATTCAATCCCATTCAATCCCATTCAACCCCATTCAACCCCATTCAACCCCATTCAACCCCATTCAACCCCATTCATTCCCATTCAACCCCATTCATTCCCATTCAATCCCATTCAACCCCATTCAACCCCATTCATTCCCATTCAACCCCATTCAATCCCATTCAACCCCATTCAATCCCATTCATTCCCATTCATTCCCATTCAACCCCATTCAACCCCATTCAACCCCATTCAACCCCATTCAACCCCATTCAACCCCATTCAATCCCATTCAACCCCATTCAACCCCATTCATTCCCATTCATTCCCATTCATCCCCAGTCACATGACCAGCATCACGCAGAGTGACATCATCAGCACGCTGCAGTCCCTTCAATCCCATTCAATCCCATTCAATCCCATTCATTCCCATTCATTCCCATTCAACCCCATTCATCCCCATTCATTCCCATTCATTCCCATTCATTCCCATTCAACCCCATTCAATTCCATTCAACCCCATTCATTCCCATTCATCCCCAGTCACATGACCAGCATCACGCAGAGTGACATCATCAGCACGCTGCAGTCCCTTCAATCCCATTCAACCCCATTCAACCCCATTCAATCCCATTCAATCCCATTCAACCCCATTCAACCCCATTCAATCCCATTCAACCCCATTCAATCCCATTCAACCCCATTCATTCCCATTCATTCCCATTCATTCCCATTCAACCCCATTCATTCCCATTCAACCCCATTCAACCCCATTCATTCCCATTCAACCCCATTCAACCCCATTCAATCCCATTCAACCCCATTCAACCCCATTCAACCCCATTCATTCCCAGTCCAATCCCATTCATCCCCAGTCACATGACCAGCATCACGCAGAGTGACATCATCAGCACGCTGCAGTCCCTCAACATGGTCAAGTACTGGAAGGGGCAGCACGTGATCTGCGTCACGCCGCGCCTCGTGGAGGAGCACCTGCGCAGCGCGCAGTACAAGCGGCCCCCCATCACCGGTGAGCCTGGGGGGCGGACCCATAAGTGCGACCCATAAGTGGGATGTGTGGGGCGGACCCATAAGTGGGACCCATAAGTGGGACACATAAGTGGGACGTGTGGGGCGGACCCATAAGTGGGACCCATAAGTGGGACGTGTGGGGCGGACCCATAAGTGGGACGTGTGGGGCGGACCCATAAGTGGGAGGTGTGGGGCGGACACATAAGTGGGACCCATAAGTGGGACGTGTGGGGTGGACCCATAAGTGGGACCCATAAGTGGGACGTGTGGGGCAGACACATAAGTGGGACCTATGGGCAGACCCATAAGTGGGACCCATAAGTGGGACCCACAAGTGGGACGTGTGGGGTGGACGCATAAGTGGGACCTATGGGCGGACCCATAAGTGGGACACATAAGTGGGAGGTGTGGGGCGGACCCATAAGTGGGGCGTGGGGGGCAGACACATAAGTGGGACCCATAAGTGGGACATGTGGGGCGGGGACACAAGTGGGACCCATAAGTGGGACCCATAAGTGGGACGTGTGGGGCGGGGACACAAGTGGCTCCCCATCACCAGTGTGCGGGGGGCAGACCCACAAGTGGGACGTGGGGGGCGGACCCAAAAGTGGGACCAACAAGTGGGACGTGTGGGGCAGGGACGTGAGTGGGACCCATAAGGGGGAGGTGTGGGGCTGACCCATAAGTGGGGCGTGTGGGACGGACCCATAAGTGGGAGGTGTGGGGCGGGGATGCGAGTGGGACCCATAAGTGGGATGTGTGGGGTGGGGATGCGAGTGGGACCCATACGTGGGAGGTGTGGGGCAGACGCATAAGTGGGACCCATAAGTGGGAGATGTGGGGTGGACCCACAAGTGGGACGTGTGGGGCGGGGACGCGAGTGGGACCCATAAGGGGGAGGTGTGGGGTGGACCCATAAGTGGGACCCATAAGTGGGAGGTGTGGGTTGGACCCATAAGTGGGACCCCCCTTGCCCCATAACTGGCTCTTTCTGCCCCCCAACAGTGGATTCCATCTGCCTGCGCTGGGCGCCCCCCAAGCACAAGCAACCCAAAGTGGCCAAGAAGTGAGGAGGAAGCCGCGTGCGCTATGGGGCGCCCCACATCTGCTATGGGGCGCCCCACGTATCCTATGGGGCGCCCCGTGTCTGCTATGGGGCACCCCACGTCTGCTATGGGTGCCCCGTATCTGCTACGGGGTGCCCCACATCTGCTACGGGGACCCCCGCATCTGCTATGGGGCGCCCCACATCTGCTGTGGGTGCCCCATGTCTTCTATGGGGTGCCCCACATCTGCTATGGGGTGCCCCACATCTGCTATGAGTGCGCCACATCTGCTATGGGTTGCCTCTTGTGTTCTATGGGGCGCCCCATATCTGCTGTGGGGTGCCTCATGTCTTCTATGGGGCGCCCCACATCTGCTATGGGGCACCCCACATCTGCTGTGGGTGCCCCATGTCTTCTATGGGGTGCCCTATGTCTGCTATGGGGTGCCCCACATCTGCTATGGGTTGCCTCTTGTGTTCTATGGGGCGCCCCACATCTGCTGTGGGGTGCCTCATGTCTTCTATGGGGCGCCCCACATCCCCTATGGGGCGCCCCACATCCCCTATGGGTCTCCCCAGTCCACACCAGTAAAGCTGCAGGTGAAACTGGGACTCGTGGTGCTTTATTGGGGGGCACCGTGGGGTGCCAAGTGGGGGTCCCGTGACCCATAAGTGGGGGTCCCATGACCCATAAGTGGGGGTCCCATCACCGCTATGGGTCCCGTGACCCATAAGTGCGGGTCCCATCACTGCTATGGGTAACGTGACCCATAAATGTGGGTCCCGTGACCCATAAGTGGGGGTCCCGTGACCCATAAGTGCAGGTCCCATCACCGCTATGGGTCCCGCGACCCATAAATGTGGGTCCCGCGACCCATAAATGTGGGTCCCATGACCCATAAGTGCGGGTCCCATCACCGCTATGGGTCCCGTGACCCATAAATGGGGGTCCCGTCACTGCTATGGGTCACGTGACCCATAAGTGCGGGTCCCATCACTGCTATGGGTAACGTGACCCATAAATGTGGGTCCCGTGACCCATAAGTGGGGGTCCCATGACCCATAAGTGGGGGTCCCATCACCGCTATGGGTCCCGTGACCCGTAAGTGGGGGTCCCATCACTGCTATGGGTCCCGTGACCCATAAGTGTGGGTCCCATCACCGCTATGGGTCCCGCGACCCATAAATGTGGGTCCCGTGACCCATAAGTGGGGGTCCCGTGACCCATAAGTGGGGGTCCCATCACTGCTATGGGTCCCGTGACCCATAAGCAGGGGTCCCATCACTGCTATGGGTAACGTGACCCATAAATGGGGGTCCTGTCACTGCTATGGGTAACGTGACCCATAGATGTGGGTCCCGTGACCCATAAGTGTGGGTCCCATCACCGCTACGTGTCCCGTGACCCATAGATGTGGGTCCTGTGACCCATAAGTGCGGGTCCCATAACCGCTATGGGTCCCGCGACCCATAAATGTGGGTCCCGTGACCCATAAGTGTGGGTCCCATCACCGCTACGTGTCCCGCGACCCATAGATGTGGGTCCCGTGACCCATAAGTGCGGGTCCCATCACCACTACGTGTCCCGTGACCCATAAATGTGGGTCCCGCGACCCATAAATGTGGGTCCCGTGACCCATAAGTGCGGGTCCCATCACCGCTACGTGTCCCGTGACCCATAGATGTGGGTCCCGTGACCCATAAATGTGGGTCCCATGACCCATAAGTGCGGGTCCCATCACCGCTACGTGTCCCGTGACCCATAGATGTGGGTCCCGTGACCCATAAGTGCGGGTCCCATCCCCACCTGGGGGTCCCGTCTCCCCCCTATGCCCTGACCCACAGCACCCCCAGGAGCCCCCATAGGGCCCCATTGATCCCGAGGCCGCTCCCTCCGCTATGGGGCGGATGTGGGGCAGGGTCCCAGGAGTCGCAGGAGCCTTCGTCCTCCTCCTCCTCCTCCTCCTCCTCTTGGGGCCAGGGGGGGGGCCCGGGGCTGGATCCGACCCCATTGGCCCCATTGATCCCATTGACCCCATTGATCCCATTGGCTCCATTGACCCCATTGATCCCATTGGCCCCATTGATCCCATTGACCCCATTGGCCCCATTGGCCCCATTGACCCCATTGATCCCATTGGCCCCATTGCCCCCATTGGCCCCATTGACCCCATTGCCCCCATTGCCCCCATTGCCCCCATTGCCCCCATTGGCCCCATTGCCCCCATTGGCCCCATTGCCCCCATTGCCCCCATTGACCCCATTGATCCCATTGCCCCCATTGGCCCCATTGATCCCATTGACCCCATTGCCCCCATTGACCCCATTGCCCCCATTGACCCCATTGCCCCCATTGCCCCCATTGACCCCATTGCCCCCATTGACCCCATTGCCCCCATTGATCCCATTGATCCCATTGCCCCCATTGGCCCCATTGACCCCATTGCCCCCATTGCCCCCATTGCCCCCATTGCCCCCATTGAGCTCCTCCCCTACGGTGGCCCGGATCCAGGCCCGGTGTGGGGCAGTGTCCGTGTAGAGCCCCGGTGTGGGGCCAGCCCCACAGGAGACCCCCCCACTCACCACCCCCGCCAGCAGCCAGCGGCCCCCCAACAGGCACGAGAGCGGGCCCCCCGAGTCACCCTGTGGGGATATAGGGGGGATATGGGGGTCACATGGGGGGGATATGGGGGTCACATGGGGGGGATATGGGGGTCACATGGGGGGGGATATGGGGGTCACATGGGGGGATATGGGGGTCACATGGGGGGATATGGGGGTCACATAGGGGGGGATATGGGGGTCACATGGGGGGGATATGGGGGTCACATGGGGGGATATGGGGGTCACATAGGGGGGATATGGGGGTCACATGGGGGGATATGGGGGTCACATGGGGGGGATAGGGGGGTCACATGGGGGATATGGGGGGATATGGGGGATATGGGGGTCACATGGGGGATATGGGGGGATATGGGGGTCACATGGGGGGGATATGGGGGTCACATGGGGGGATATGGGGGTCACATGGGGGGGATATGGGGGTCACATTGGGGGGATATGGGGGTCACATGGGGGGGATATGGGGGTCACATGGGGGGATATGGGGGTCACATGGGGGGATATGGGGGGGATATGGGGGTCACATGGGGGGGATATGGGGGGGATATGGGGGTCACATGGGGGGATATGGGGGTCACATGGGGGGGATATGGGGGTCACATGGGGGGGATATGGGGGTCACATGGGGGGATATGGGGGGGATATGGGGGGATATGGGGGTCACATGGGGGGGATATGGGGGTCACATGGGGGGATATGGGGGTCCCATAGGGGGATATGGGGGTCCCATAGGGGGATATGGGGGTCACATGGGGGGGATATGGGGGTCACATGGGGATATGGGGGTCACATGGGGGGATATGGGGGTCACATGGGGGGATATGGGGGGGATATGGGGGTCACATGGGGGGGATATGGGGGTCACATGGGGGGGATATGGGGGGGATATGGGGGTCACATGGGGGGATATGGGGGTCACATGGGGGGATATGGGGGTCACATGGGGGGATATAGGGGTCACATGGGGGGATATGGGGGTCACATGGGGGGATGGGGGTCACATGGGGGGGATATGGGGGTCACATGGGAATATGGGGGTCACATGGGGGGATATGGGGGTCACATGGGGGGATATGGGGGTCACATGGGGGGATATGGGGGTCACATGGGGGGGATATGGGGGGGATATGGGGGGGATATGGGGGTCACATAGGGGGGATATGGGGGTCACATGGGGGGGATATGGGGGTCACATAGGGGGGATATGGGGGTCACATGGGGGGATATGGGGGTCACATGGGGGGGATATGGGGGGGATATGGGGGTCACATGGGGGAATATGGGGGGGATATGGGGGGATATGGGGGTCACATGGGGGGGATATGGGGGTCACATGGGGGGATATGGGGGTCACATGGGGGGGATATGGGGGGTATTTTGGGGTGAAAAATGGTGATTTTGGGGTGAAAAGGGCGATTTTGGGCGTGGAAAAGGTGATTTTTGGGGTGAAAAGGGGGATTTTGGGGTGAAAAAGGCGATTTTTGGGGTGAAAAAGGCGATTTTGGGGTGAAAAAGGCGATTTTGGGGGTAAAAAATGGGGATTTGGGGTGAAAAAGGGGATTTTTGGGGTGAAAAAGGGTGATTTTGTGGGTGAAAAAGGGTGATTTTTGGGGTGAAAAAGGCGATTTTTGGGGTGAAAAAGGTTGATTTTGGGGTAAAAAGGGCGATTTTTGGGGTGAAAAGGGTGATTTTTGGGGTGAAAAAGGTGATTTTAGGGTGAAAAGGGTGATTTTGGGGTGAAAAGGGTGATTTTTGGTGTGAAAAAGGGGGATTTTTGGGGTGAAAAATGGTGATTTTGGGGTGAAAAGGGTGATTTTGGGGTGAAAAAGGGCGAATTTGGGGGTGAAAAGGGGGATTTTGGGGTGTAAAAGGTGATTTTTGGGGTGAAAAAGGTGATTTTTTTGGGTGAAAAAAGCGATTTTTGGGGTGAAAAAGGGGGATTTTGGGGTGAAAAAGGTGATTTTTGGGGTGAAAAAGGTGATTTGGGGGTAAAAAAGGCGATTTTTGGGGTGAAAAAGGGGGATTTTGGGGTGAAAAAGGCGATTTTTGGGGTGAAAAAGGGTGATTTGGGGGTGAAAAAGGGCGATTTTTGGGTCAAAAGGGTGATTTTTGGGTGAAAAAGGGGGCTTTTGGGGTAAAAAAGGGGGATTTTGGGGTGAAAAAGGCGATTTTTGGGGTGAAAAAGGCGATTTTTGGGGTGAAAAAGGCGATTTTGGGGTGAAAAGGGTGATTTTTGGGTGAAAAAGGGGGATTTTGGGGTGAAAATGGTGATTTTTGGGGTGAAAAAGGCGATTTTTGGGGTGAAAAAGGGTGATTTTGGGGTGAAAAGGGTGATTTTGGTGTGAAAAAGGCGATTTTTGGGGTGAAAATGGGGATTTTGGGGTAAAAATGGTGATTTTTGGGGTGAAAAAGGCGATTTTTGGGGTGAACAAGGGGGATTTTGGGGTGAAAAGGGTGATTTTTGGGGTGAAAAAGGCGATTTTTGGGGTGAAAAAGGCGATTTTGGGGTGAAAAGGGTGATTTTGGGGTGAAAAAGGCGATTTTTGGGGTGAAAAAGGGGGATTTTGGGGTGAAAAGGGTGATTTTGGGGTGAAAAGTGTGATTTTGGGGTGAAAAAGGCGATTTTTGGGGTGAAAATGGGGATTTTGGGGTAAAAATGGTGATTTTTGGGGTGAAAAAGGCGATTTTTGGGGTGAAAAAGGGGGATTTTGGGGTGAAAAGGGTGATTTTGGGGTGAAAAGGGTGATTTTGGTGTGAAAAAGGCGATTTTTGGGGTGAAAATGGGGATTTTGGGGTAAAAATGGTGATTTTGGGGTGAAAAAGGCGATTTTTGGGTAAAAATGGTGATTTTGGGGTGAAAAGGGCGATTTTTGGGGTGAAAAAGGCGATTTTGGGGTGAAAAAGGCGATTTTGGGGTGAAAAAGTCGGATTTTGGGGTGAAAAAGTCGGATTTTGGGGTGAAAAAGGGGATTTTGGGGTGAAAAAGTCGGATTTTGGGGTGAAAAAGGGGGATTTTGGGGTGAAAAAGGGGGATTTTTGGGTGAAAAGGGCGATTTTTGGGGTGAAAAAGGGGGATTTTGGGTCCTCACCTGGCAGGCGTCGCGCTCCCCCCTCGGGTGCCCCGCGCAGAGCGTGTCCGGGCTCAGCCCCTCCCCCTCCCCCCCCTCCCCCCTCCCCCTCCCCCCCCCGTAGAGGCAGCGGCAGCGGCGGCGGCTGAGCAGGGTCACGTGAGCCTGGAGGAGGGGCTTGGGGGGGGGGAGGGGGACTGGGGGGGGGGAGAAAGGGGGAATGGGGTCAATGGGGGTCAATGGGGGGTAATGGGGGTCAATGGGGGCAATGGGGGTCAATGGGGGCAATGGGGGTCAATGGGGGTCAATGGGGGTCAATGGGGGGTAATGGGGGGCAATGGGGGGCAATGGGGGGCAATGGGGTCAATGGGAGTCAATGGGGGTCAATGGGGGTCAATGGGGGGTAATGGGGGGCAATGGGGGCAATGGGGTCAATGGGGGTCAATGGGGTCAATGGGGGTCAATGGGGGGCAATGGGGGTCAATGGGGGTCAATGGGGTCAATGGGGGGTAATGGGGGGCAATGGGGGTCAATGGGGGTCAATGGGGGTCAATGGGGGGTAATGGGGGGCAATGGGGGTCAATGGGGGTCAATGGGGTCAATGGGGGGTAATGGGGGGCAATGGGGGGCAATGGGGGTCAATGGGGGTCAATGGGGGGGAATGGGGGTCAATGGGGGGCAATGGGGGTCAATGGGGAGCAATGGGGGGTAATGGGGGGCAATGGGGGGTAATGGGGGGGTAATGGTCAATGGGGCATGGGGTCAATGGGGGGTAATGGGGGGCAATGGGGGTAATGGGAGGCAATGGGGGTCAATGGGGGTCAGTGGAGGCCAATGGAAGTCAATGGGGTCAATGGGGGTCAATGGGGGTCAATGGGGGGGTAATGGGAGTCAATGGGGGCAATGGGGTCAATGGGGGGCAATGGGGGGGAATGGGGGCAATGGGGGTCAATGGGGTCAATGGGGGGCAATGGGGGCAATGGGGGGGGGGCAATGGGGGGCAATGGGGTCAATGGGGGTTAATGAGGGGTAATGGGGGGCAATGGGGTCAATGGGGGTAATGGGGGGCAATGGGGGGGCAAAGGGGGGTCAATGGGGGGGTAATGGGGGTCAATGGGGGCAATGGGGGCAATGGGGGGCAATGGGGGGGCAATGGGGGTCAATGGGGGGCAATGGGGGGTAATGGGGGTCAATGGGGGGCAATGGGGGGCAATGGGGGTCAATGGGGTCAATGGGAGTCAATGGGGGCAATGGGGGGCAATGGGGTCAATGGGGGTCAATGGGGTTCAATGGGGGGTAATGGGGGGCAATGGGGGTCAGTGGGGGTAATGGGGGGCAATGGCGGGTAATGGGGGGCAATGGGGGGGAATGGGGGGCAATGGGGGTCAATGGGGTCAATGGGGGGCAATGGGGGGCAATGGGGGGGAATGGGGGTCAATGGGGGTTAATGAGGGGTAATGGGGGGCAATGGGGGGCAATGGGGGGCAATGGGGGTTAATGGGAGTCAATGGGGGGCAATAGGGGGGAATGGGGGTCCCCAAGGGGGCATTGGGGGGTCCCAAAGGGGGGGTTTAGGGGGGTTCTTTGTGTCCATTGGGGTTCATTTGGGGGTCCCCAAGGGGGGTTTGGGGGGGCTCCCAAGGGGGTTTTTGGGGGGGTCCATTGGGGTTCATTTGGGGGGGTCCCAAAGGGGGGGGATTTAGGGGGGGTCCCAAAGGGGGGATTTGGGGGTCCCCAAGGGGGGTTTTCAAGGGCTCAATGGGGGGATTTAGGGGGGCTCCCAAGGGGGGGTTTTTGGGGGGGTCCATTGGGGTTCATTTGGGGGTCCCAAGGGGGGTTTCGAGGTCCCAAAGGGGGGATTTAGGGGGGCTCCCAAGGGGGGGTTTAGGGGGGGTTTTTGGGGGGGTCCATTGGGGTGCATTTGGGGGTCCCCAAGGGGGGGGGTTTAGGGTGGTCCTTTGTGTCCATTGGGGTGCATGGGGGGGGTCCCCAAGGGGGGGGATTTAGGGGGGCTCCCAAGTGGGGGTTTTGGGGGGGTTGTGTCCATTGGGGTTCATTGGGGGGGGGGTCCCCAAGGGGGGATTTAGGGGGGGTCCCAAGGGGGTTTTTGTGGGGGTCCATTGGGGTTCATTTGGGGGTCCCCAAGGGGGGGGATTTAGGGGGGGTCCCAAGGGGGGTTTTGGGGGGGTCCTTTGTGTCCATTGGGGTGCATTGGGGGGGGTCCCCAACGGGGGGGATTTAGGGGGGGTCCCAAAGGGGGGATTTGGGGGTCCCCAAGGGGGGTTTTCAAGGGCTCAATGGGGGGATTTGGGGGGGGTCCCAAGGGGGGGGTTTAGGGGGGGTTCTTTGTGTCCATTGGGGTTCATTTGGGGGTCCCCAAGGGGGGGGTTTAGGGGGGGTTTTTGGGGGGGGTCCATTGGGGTTCATGGGGGGGTCCCAAGGGGGTTTTTGGGGGGGGTCCATTGGGGTGCATTTGGGGGTCCCCAAGGGGGGGGATTTAGGGGGGGTTTAGGGGGGGTTTTGGGGGGGGGTCCCCAAGGGGGATTTAGGGGGGGTCCCAAAGGGGGGTTTTCGAGGTCCCAAAGGGGGGGTTTAGGGGGGGTCCCAAGGGGGGTTTTGGGGGTCCCAAAGGGGGGATTTAGGGGGGCTCCCAAGGGGGTTTTTGGGGGGGTCCATTGGGGTTCATTTGGGGGGGGTCCCAAAGGGGGGATTTAGGGGGGGTCCCAAGGGGGGATTTAGGGGGGGTCCCAAGGGGGTTTTTGGGGGGGTCCATTGGGGTTCATTTGGGGGGGTTCCCAAAGGGGGGGGTTTAGGGGGGGTTTTTGGGGGGGTCCATTGGGGTTCATTTGGGGGGGGTCCCCAAGGGGGGTTTTCGAGGTCCCAAAGAGGGGATTTAGGGGGGGTTTTTGGGGGGGTCCATTGGGG
>NW_026916133.1:5000-10000 GCF_034315485.1 Pezoporus occidentalis
AATAAAGCATGTTCAAGAGGATTCTAATGACCCACAGAGGTTCTCAACCCTAACCCTAACCCTAACCCTAACCCTAACCGTAAACCTAACCCTACCCCATTTCTCCCCTCTAACTGTAACAAAGCGAGTGTAATACTATATATCTAGATATATAGGAAAACACAGTAAACGAAACAAAGTGAGCAAAATAAAGTATGTTCAAGAGCATTCTAATGACCCACAGAGGTTCTCAACCCCAACCCTAACCCTAACCCTAACCCTAACCCTAACCCATTTCTCCCCTGTAACTGTAACAAAGTGAGTGCAACACTATATATATAGATATATAGGAAAACACAGTAAATGTAACAAAGTGAGCAAAATAAAGCATGTTCAAGAGCATTCTAATGACCCACAGAGGTACTCAACCCTAACCCTAACCCTAACACTAACCCTAACCCATTTCTCCCCTGTAACTGTAACAAAGTGAGTGTAATACAATATGTATATATATATACAGGAAAACAGCGGAAACGTAACAAAGTGAGCAAAATAAAACATGTTCAAGAGCATTCTAATGACCCACAGAGGTTCTCAACCCTAACCCTAACCCTAACCCTAACCCTAACCCTAACCCTAACCCTAACCCTAACCCTAACCCATTTCTCCCCTGTAACTGTAACAAAGTGAGTGCAACACTATATATATAGATATATAGGAAAACACAGTAAATGTAACAAAGTGAGCAAAATAAAGCATGTTCAAGAGCATTCTAATGACCCACAGAGGTACTCAACCCTAACCCTAACCCTAACCCTAACACTAACACTAACCCTAACCCATTTCTCCCCTGTAACTGTAACAAAGTGAGTGTAATACTATATGTATATATATATACAGGAAAACAGAGGAAACGTAACAAAGTGAGCAAAATAAAACATGTTCAAGAGCATTCTAATGACCCACAGAGGTTCTCAACCCTAACCCTAACCCTAACCCTAACCCTAACCCTAAACCTAACCCTAACCCTAACCCATTTCTCCCCTGTAACTGTAACAAAGTGAGTGTAATACTATATGTATATATATATACAGGAAAACAGAGGAAACGTAACAAAGTGATCAAAATAAAGCATGTTCAAGAGGATTCTAATGACCCACAGAGGTTCTCAACCCTAACCCTAACCCTAACCCTAACCCTAACCGTAAACCTAACCCTACCCCATTTCTCCCCTCTAACTGTAACAAAGCGAGTGTAATACTATATATATAGATATATAGGAAAACACAGTAAACGTAACAAAGTGAGCAAAATAAAGTATGTTCAAGAGCATTCTAATGACCCACAGAGGTTCTCAACCCCAACCCTAACCCTAACCCTAACCCTAACCCTAACCCATTTCTCCCCTGTAACTGTAACAAAGTGAGTGTAATACTATATGTATATATATATACAGGAAAACACAGGAAACGTAACAAAGTGAGCAAAATAAAACATGTTCAAGAGCATTCTAATGACCCACAGAGGTTCTCAACCCTAACCCTAACCCTAACCCTAACCCTAAACCTAACCCTAACCCTAACCCATTTCTCCCCTGTAACTGTAACAAAGTGAGTGTAATACTATATGTATATATATATACAGGAAAACAGAGGAAACGTAACAAAGTGATCAAAATAAAGCATGTTCAAGAGGATTCTAATGACCCACAGAGGTTCTCAACCCTAACCCTAACCCTAACCCTAACCCTAACCCTAACCGTAAACCTAACCCTACCCCATTTCTCCCCTCTAACTGTAACAAAGCGAGTGTAATACTATATATCTAGATATATAGGAAAACACAGTAAACGTAACAAAGTGAGCAAAATAAAGTATGTTCAAGAGCATTCTAATGACCCACAGAGGTTCTCAACCCTAACCCTAACCCTAACCCTAACCCTAACCCTAACCCTAACCCTAACCCATTTCTCCCCTGTAACTGTAACAAAGTGAGTGCAACACTATATATATAGATATATAGGAAAACACAGTAAATGTAACAAAGTGAGCAAAATAAAGCATGTTCAAGAGCATTCTAATGACCCACAGAGGTTCTCAACCCTAACCCTAACCCTAACCCTAACCCTAACACTAAACCTAACCCTAACCCTAACCCATTTCTCCCCTGTAACTGTAACAAAGTGAGTGTAATACTATATGTATATATATATACAGGAAAACAGAGGAAACGTAACAAAGTGATCAAAATAAAGCATGTTCAAGAGGATTCTAATGACCCACAGAGGTTCTCAACCCTAACCCTAACCCTAACCCTAACCCTAACCCTAACCCTAACCCTAACCGTAAACCTAACCCTACCCCATTTCTCCCCTCTAACTGTAACAAAGCGAGTGTAATACTATATATATATATATATAGGAAAACACAGTAAATGTAACAAAGTGAGCAAAATAAAGTATGTTCAAGAGCATTCTAATGACCCACAGAGGTAACCCTCAACCCTAACCCTAACCTAACCTAACCCTAACCCATTTCTCCCCTGTAACTGTAACAAAGTGAGTGTAATACTATATATATATATATATAGGAAAACACAGTAAACGTAACAAAGTGAGCAAAATAAAGCATGTTCAAGAGCATTCTAATGACCCACAGAGGTTCTCAACCCTAACCCAACCCTAACCCTAACCCTAACCCTAACCCTAACCCTAACCCATTTCTCCCCTGTAACTGTAACAAAGTGAGTGTAATACTATATATATATATATATAGGAAAACACAGTAAACGTAACAAAGTGAGCAAAATAAAGCATGTTCAAGAGCATTCTAATGACCCACAGAGGTTCTCAACCCTAACCCTAACCCTAACCCTAACCCTAACCCTAACCCATTTCTCCCCTGTAACTGTAACAAAGTGAGTGTAATACTATATATATATATATATAGGAAAACACAGTAAACGTAACAAAGTGAGCAAAATAAAGCATGTTCAAGAGCATTCTAATGACCCACAGAGGTTCTCAACCCTAACCCTAACCCTAACCCTAACCCTAACCCTAACCCTAACCTAACCCTAACCCTAACCCATTTCTCCCCTGTAACTGTAACAAAGTGAGTGTAATACTATATGTATATATATATACAGGAAAACAGAGGAAACGTAACAAAGTGAGCAAAATAAAACATGTTCAAGAGCATTCTAATGACCCACAGAGGTTCAACCCTAACCCTAACCCTAACCCTAACCCTAACCCTAACCCTAAACCTAACCCTAACCCTAACCCATTTCTCCCCTGTAACTGTAACAAAGTGAGTGTAATACTATATATATATATATATACAGGAAAACACAGGAAACGTAACAAAGTGAGCAAAATAAAGCATGTTCAAGAGCATTCTAATGACCCACAGAGGTTCTAACCCTAACCCTAACCCTAACCCTAACCCTAACCCTAACCCTAACCCTAACCCTAAACCCATTTCTCCCCTGTAACTGTAACAAAGTGAGTGTAATACTATATATATATATATATAGGAAAACACAGTAAACGTAACAAAGTGAGCAAAATAAAGCATGTTCAAGAGCATTCTAATGACCCACAGAGGTTCTCAACCCAACCCTAACCCTAACCCTAACCCCCTAACCCTAACCCATTTCTCCCCTGTAACTGTAACAAAGTGAGTGTAATACTATATATATATATATATAGGAAAACACAGTAAATGTAACAAAGTGAGCAAAATAAAGCATGTTCAAGAGCATTCTAATGACCCACAGAGGTCAACCCTAACCCTAACCCTAACCCTAACCCTAACCCTAACCCTAACCCTAACCCTAACCCATTTCTCCCCTGTAACTGTAACAAAGTGAGTGTAATACTATATGTATATATATATACAGGAAAACAGAGGAAACGTAACAAAGTGAGCAAAATAAAACATGTTCAAGAGCATTCTAATGACCCACAGAGGTTCTCAACCCTAACCCTAACCCTAACCCTAACCCTAACCCTAAACCTAACCCTAACCCTAACCCATTTCTCCCCTGTAACTGTAACAAAGTGAGTGTAATACTATATGTATATATATATACAGGAAAACAGAGGAAACGTAACAAAGTGATCAAAATAAAGCATGTTCAAGAGCATTCTAATGACCCACAGAGGTCAACCCTAACCCTAACCCTAACCCTAACCCTAACCCTAACCCTAACCCCTACCCATTTCTCCCCTGTAACTGTAACAAAGTGAGTGTAATACTATATATATATATATATAGGAAAACACAGTAAACGTAACAAAGTGAGCAAAATAAAGTATGTTCAAGAGCATTCTAATGACCCACAGAGGTTCTCAACCCTAACCCTAACCCTAACCCTAACCCTAACCCTAACCCTAACCCATTTCTCCCCTGTAACTGTAACAAAGTGAGTGCAATACTATATATATATATATATAGGAAAACACAGTAAATGTAACAAAGTGAGCAAAATAAAGCATGTTCAAGAGCATTCTAATGACCCACAGAGGTACTCAACCCTAACCCTAACCCTAACCCTAACACTAACCCTAACCCATTTCTCCCCTGTAACTGTAACAAAGTGAGTGTAATACTATATGTATATATATATACAGGAAAACAGAGGAAACGTAACAAAGTGAGCAAAATAAAACATGTTCAAGAGCATTCTAATGACCCACAGAGGTTCTCAACCCTAACCCTAACCCTAACCCTAACCCTAACCCTAACCCTAAACCTAACCCTAACCCTAACCCATTTCTCCCCTGTAACTGTAACAAAGTGAGTGTAATACTATATGTATATATATATACAGGAAAACAGAGGAAACGTAACAAAGTGATCAAAATAAAGCATGTTCAAGAGGATTCTAATGACCCACAGAGGTTCTCAACCCTAACCCTAACCCTAACCCTAACCCTAACCGTAAACCTAACCCTACCCCATTTCTCCCCTCTAACTGTAACAAAGCGAGTGTAATACTATATATCTAGATATATA
>NW_026916134.1:0-10249 GCF_034315485.1 Pezoporus occidentalis
CTCCTCTAAGACAGTATGACTCCTCTAAGACAGTATGACTCCTCTAAGACAGTATGACTCCTCTAAGACAGTATGACTCCTCTATGACTCCTCTAAGACTCCTCTAAGACTCCTCTAAGACTCCTCTAAGACTCCTCTAAGACTCCTCTAAGACTCCTCTAAGACTCCTCTAAGACTCCTCTAAGACTCCTCTAAGACTCCTCTATGACTCCTCTATGACTCCTCTATGACTCCTCTATGACTCCTCTATGACTCCTCTATGACTCCTCTATGACAGTATGACTCCTCTAGGACTCCTCTATGACTCCTCTATGACTCCTCTATGACTCCTCTATGACTCCTCTATGACTCCTCTATGACTCCTCTATGACTCCTCTATGACTCCTCTATGACTCCTCTATGACTCCTCTATGACTCCTCTATGACAGTATGACTCCTCTATGACTCCTCTATGACTCCTCTATGACTCCTCTATGACTCCTCTATGACTCCTCTATGACTCCTCTATGACTCCTCTATGACTCCTCTATGACTCCTCTATGACTCCTCTATGACTCCTCTATGACTCCTCTATGACTCCTCTATGACTCCTCTATGACTCCTCTATGACTCCTCTATGACTATGACTCCTCTATGACTCCTCTATGACTCCTCTATGACTCCTCTATGACTCTCTCTATGACTCCTCTATGACTCCTCTATGACTCCTCTATGACTCCTCTATGACTCCTCTATGACTCCTCTATGACTCCTCTATGACTCCTCTATGACTCCTCTATGACTCCTCTATGACTCCTCTATGACTCCTCTATGACTCCTCTATGACTCCTCTATGACTCCTCTATGACTCCTCTATGACTCCTCTATGACTCCTCTATGACTCCTCTATGACTCCTCTATGACTCCTCTATGACTCCTCTATGACTCCTCTATGACTCCTCTATGACTCCTCTATGACTCCTCTATGACTCCTCTATGACTCCTCTGACTCCTCTATGACAGTATGACTCCTCTATGACTCCTCTATGACTCCTCTATGACAGTATGACTCCTCTATGACTCCTCTATGACAGTATGACTCCTCTATGACTCCTCTATGACTCCTCTATGACTCCTCTATGACTCCTCTATGACTCCTCTATGACTCCTCTATGACTCCTCTATGACTCCTCTATGACTCCTCTATGACTCCTCTATGACTCCTCTATCTATGACTCCTCTATGACTCCTCTATGACAGTATGACTCCTCTATGACTCCTCTATGACTCCTCTATGACTCCTCTATGACTCCTCTATGACTCCTCTATGACTCCTCTATGACTCCTCTATGACTCCTCTATGACTCCTCTATGACTCCTCTATGACTCCTCTATGACTCCTCTATGACTCCTCTATGACTCCTCTATGACTCCTCTATGACAGTATGACTCCTCTATGACTCTCCTATGACTCTCCTATGACTCCTCTATGACTCCTCTATGACTCCTCTATGACTCCTCTATGACTCCTCTATGACTCCTCTATGACTCCTCTATGACTCCTCTATGACAGTATGACTCCTCTATGACTCCTCTATGACAGTATGACTCCTCTCTGACTCCTCTATGACTCCTCTATGACTCCTCTATGACTCCTCTATGACTCCTCTATGACTCCTCTATGACTCCTCTATGACTCCTCTATGACTCCTCTATGACTCCTCTATGACTCCTCTATGACAGTATGACTCCTCTATGACTGCTCTATGACTTCTCTATGACTCCTCTATGACAGTATGACTCCTCTATGACTCCTCTATGACTCCTCTATGACAGTATGACTCCTCTATGACTCCTCTATGACAGTATGACTCCTCTATGACTCCTCTATATGACAGTATGACTCCTCTATGACAGTATGACTCCTCTATGACAGTATGACTCCTCTATGACTCCTCTATGACTCCTCTATGACTCCTCTATGACTCCTCTATGACTCCTCTATGACTCCTCTATGACTCCTCTATGACTCCTCTATGACTCCTCTATGACTCCTCTATGACTCTATGACTCCTCTATGACTCCTCTATGACTCCTATCTATGACTCCTCTATGACTCCTCTATGACTCCTCTATGACTCCTCTATGACTCCTCTATGACTCCTCTATGACTCCTCTATGACTCCTCTATGACTCCTCTATGACTCCTCTATGACTCCTCTATGACTCCTCTATGACTCCTCTATGACTCCTCTATGACTCCTCTATGACTCCTCTATGACTCCTCTATGACTCCTCTATGACTCCTCTATGACTCCTCTATGACTCCTCTATGACTCCTCTATGACTCCTCTATGACTCCTCTATGACTCCTCTATGACTCCTCTATGACTCCTCTATGACTCCTCTATGACTCCTCTATGACTCCTCTATGACTCCTCTATGACTCCTCTATGACTCCTCTATGACTCCTCTATGACTCCTCTATGACTATGACTCCTCTATGACTCCTCTATGACTCCTCTATGACTCTATGACTCCTCTATGACTCCTCTATGACTCCTCTATGACTCCTCTATGACTCCTCTATGACTCCTCTATGACTCCTCTATGACTCCTCTATGACTCCTCTATGACTCCTCTATGACTCCTCTATGACTCCTCTATGACTCCTCTATGACTCATCTATGACTCCTCTATGACTCCTCTATGACTCCTCTATGACTCCTCTATGACAGTATGACTCCTCTATGACTCCTCTATGACTCCTCTATGACTCCTCTATGACTCCTCTATGACTCCTCTATGACTCCTCTATGACTCCTCTATGACTCTATGACTCCTCTATGACTCCTCTATGACTCCTCTATGACTCCTCTATGACAGTATGACTCCTCTATGACTCCTCTATGACTCCTCTATGACAGTATGACTCCTCTATGACTCCTCTATGACTATGACTCCTCTAAGACAGTATGACTCCTCTATGACTCCTCTATGACTCTATGACTCCTCTATGACTCCTCTATGACTCCTCTATGACTCCTCTATGACTCCTCTATGACTCCTCTATGACTCCTCTATGACTCCTCTATGACTCCTCTATGACTCCTCTATGACAGTATGACTCCTCTATGACTCCTCTATGACTCCTCTATGACTCCTCTATGACTCCTCTATGACTCCTCTATGACTCCTCTATGACTCCTCTATGACAGTATGACTCCTCTATGACTCCTCTATGACAGTATGACTCCTCTATGACTCCTCTATGACTCCTCTATGACTCCTCTATGACTCCTCTGTGACTCCTCTGTGACTCCTCTATGACTCCTCTATGACAGTATGACTCCTCTATGACTCCTCTATGACTCCTCTATGACTCCTCTATGACTCCTCTATGACTCCTCTATGACTCCTCTATGACTCCTCTATGACTCCTCTATGACTCCTCTATGACTCCTCTATGACAGTATGACTCCTCTATGACTCCTCTATGACTCCTCTATGACTCCTCTATGACTCCTCTATGACACCTCTATGACTCCTCTATGACTCCTCTATGACTTTTCTATGACTCCTCTATGACTCCTCTATGACTCCTCTATGACACCTCTATGACTCCTCTATGACTCCTCTATGACTCCTCTATGACTCCTCTATGACTCCTCTATGACAGTATGACTCCTCTATGACTCCTCTATGACTCCTCTATGACTCCTCTATGACTCCTCTATGACTCCTCTATGACTCCTCTATGACTCCTCTATGACTCCTCTATGACTCCTCTATGACTCCTCTATGACTCCTCTATGACTCCTCTATGACTCCTCTATGACTCCTCTATGACAGTATGACTCCTCTATGACTCCTCTATGACAGTATGACTCCTCTATGACTCCTCTATGACAGTATGACTCCTCTATGACTCCTCTATGACTCCTCTATGACTCCTCTATGACTCCTCTATGACAGTATGACTCCTCTATGACTCCTCTATGACAGTATGACTCCTCTATGACTCCTCTATGACTCCTCTATGACTCCTCTATGACTCCTCTATGACTCCTCTATGACTCCTCTATGACTCCTCTATGACAGTATGACTCCTCTATGACTCCTCTATGACTCCTCTATGACTCCTCTATGACAGTATGACTCCTCTATGACTCCTCTATGACAGTATGACTCCTCTATGACTCCTCTATGACAGTATGACTCCTCTATGACTCCTCTATGACTCCTCTATGACAGTATGACTCCTCTATGACTCCTCTATGACTCCTCTATGACTCCTCTATGACTCCTCTATGACTCCTCTATGACTCCTCTATGACTCCTCTATGACTCCTCTATGACTCCTCTATGACTCCTCTATGACTCCTCTATGACTCCTCTATGACTCCTCTATGACTCCTCTATGACTCCTCTATGACTCCCCTATGACTCCTCTATGACTCCTCTATGACTCCCCTATGACTCCCCTATGACTCCCCTATGACTCCTCTATGACTCCTCTATGACTCCTCTATGACTCCTCTATGACTCCTCTATGACTCCTCTATGACTCCTCTATGACTCTTCTATGACTCCTCTATGACTCTATGACTCCTCTATGACTCCTCTATGACTCCTCTATGACTCCTCTATGACTCCTCTATGACTCCTCTATGACACCTCTATGACTCTATGACTCCTCTATGAATCCTCTATGACTCCAGTATGACTCCTCTATGACTCCTCTATGACTCCTCTATGACTCCTCTATGACAGTATGACTCCTCTATGACTCCTCTATGACTCCTCTATGACTCCTCTATGACTCCTCTATGACTCCTCTATGAATCCTCTATGACTCCTCTATGAATCCTCTATGACTCCTCTATGAATCCTCTATGACTCCTCTATGACTCCTCTATGACTCCTATGACTCCTCTATGACAGTATGACTCCTCTATGACTCCTCTATGACTCCTCTATGACTCCTCTATGACTCCTCTATGACAGTGACTCCTCTATGACTCCTCTATGACTCTCTATGACTCCTCTATAGGCTCCTCAGTAAGACGCCTATATAACTCCTCTATGACACCTCTATGATCCCTCTATGACTCCTATATGAATCCTCTGTGACTCCTCTATGAATCCTCTGTGACGCCTCTATGACAGTGTGACTCCTCTATGACAGTATGACTCCTCTATGACTCCTCTATGACTCCTCTATGACTCCTCTATGACTCCTCTATGAGAGTATGACTCCTCTATGAGAGTATGACTCCTCTATGACTCCTCTATGAGAGTATGACTCCTCTATGACTCCTCTATGAGAGTATGACTCCTCTATGAGAGTATGACTCCTCTATGAGAGTATCTGACTCCTCTATGACTCCTATATGAGTCCTCTATGACTCCTCTAAGACTCCTCTATGACTATGACTCCTCTATGACTCTATGACAGTATGACTCATCTATGACTCCTCTATGACTCCTCTATGACTCCTCTATGACTCCTCTATGACTCCTCTATGACTCCTCTATGACTCCTCTATGACTCCTCTATGACTCCTCTATGTCTCCAATATGACTCCACTATGACTATTATGACTTCTCTATGACTCCTCTATGACTCCTCTATGACCCCTCTATGACTCCTCTATGACTCCTCTATGACCCCTCTATGACTCCTCTATGACTCCTCTATGACTCTGTGACTCCTCTATGACTCCTCTATGACTCCTCTATGACTCCTCTATGACTCCTCTATGACTCCTCTATGACTCCTCTATGACTCCTCTATGACTCCTCTATGACTCCTCTATGACTCCTCTATGACTCCTCTATGACTCCTCTATGACTCCTCTATGACTCCTCTATGACTCCTCTATGACTCCTCTATGACTCCTCTATGACTCCTCTATGACTCCTCTATGACTCCTCTATGACTCCTCTATGACTCCTCTATGACTCCTCTATGACTATGACTCCTCTATGACTCCTCTATGACTCCTCTATGACTCCTCTATGACTCCTCTATGACTCCTCTATGACTCCTCTATGACTCCTCTATGACTCCTCTATGACTCCTCTATGACTCCTCTATGACTCCTCTATGACTCCTCTATGACTCCTCTATGACTCCTCTATGACTCCTCTATGACTCCTCTATGACTCCTCTATGACTCCTCTATGACTCCTCTATGACTCCTCTATGACTCCTCTATGACTCCTCTATGACTCCTCTATGACTCCTCTATGACTCCTCTATGACTCCTCTATGACTCCTCTATGACTCCTCTATGACTCCTCTATGACTCCTCTATGACTCCTCTATGACTCCTCTATGACTCCTCTATGACTCCTCTATGACTCCTCTATGACTCCTCTATGACTCCTCTATGACTCCTCTATGACTCCTCTATGACTCCTCTATGACTCCAGTATGACTCCTCTATGACTCCTCTATGACTCCTCTATGACTCCTCTATGACTCCTCTATGACTCCTCTATGACTCCTCTATGACTCCTCTATGACTCCTCTATGACTCCTCTATGACTCCTCTATGACTCCTCTATGACTCCCTCTATGACTCCTCTATGACTCCTCTATGACTCCTCTATGACTCCTCTATGACTCCTCTATGACAGTATGACTCCTCTATGACTCCTCTATGACTCCTCTATGACTCCTCTATGACTCCTCTATGACTCCTCTATGACTCCTCTATGACTCCTCTATGACTCCTCTATGACAGTATGACTCCTCTATGACTCCTCTATCACTCCTCTATGACTCCTCTATGACTCCTCTATGACTCCTCTATGACTCCTCTATGACTCCTCTATCTATGACTCCTCTATGACTCCTCTATGACTCCTCTATGACTCCTCTATGACTCCTCTATGACTCCTCTATGACTCCTCTATGACTCCTCTATGACTCCTCTATGACTCCT
Organism: Pezoporus occidentalis; assembly: GCF_034315485.1. Lineage (NCBI taxonomy): Eukaryota > Metazoa > Chordata > Aves > Psittaciformes > Psittacidae > Pezoporus > Pezoporus occidentalis. The sequence goes on from NW_026916134.1 coordinate 6,933, forward strand.
CTATGACTCCTCTATGACTCCTCTATGACTCCTCTATGACTCCTCTATGACTCCTCTATGACTCCTCTATGACTCCTCTATGACTCCTCTATGACTCCTCTATGACTCCTCTATGACTCCTATGACTCCTCTATGACTCCTCTATGACTCCTCTATGACAGTATGACTCCTCTATGACTCCTCTATGACTCCTCTATGACTCCTCTATGACTCCTCTATGACTCCTCTATGACTCCTCTATGACTCCTCTATGACTCCTCTATGACTCCTCTATGACTCCTCTATGACTCCTCTATGACTCCTCTATGACTCCTCTATGACTCCTCTATGACTCCTCTATGACTCCTCTATGACTCCTCTATGACTCCTCTATGACTCCTCTATGACTCCTCTATCTATGACTCCTCTATGACTCCTCTATGACTCCTCTATGACTCCTCTATGACTCCTCTATGACTCCTCTATGACTCCTCTATGACTCCTCTATGACTCCTCTATGACTCCTCTATGACTCCTCTATGACTCCTCTATGACTCCTGAAGACTCCTCTATGACTCCTCTATGACTCTATGACTCCTCTATGACTCCTCTATGACTCCTCTATGACTCCTCTCTATGACTCCTCTATGACTCCTCTATGACTCCTCTATGACTCCTCTATGACTCCTCTATGACTCCTCTATGACTCCTCTATGACTCCTCTATGACTCCTCTATGACTCCTCTATGACTCCTCTATGACTCCTCTATGACTCCTCTATGACTCCTCTATGACTCCTCTATGACTCTATGACTCCTCTATGACTCCTCTATGACTCCTCTATGACTCCTCTATGACTCCTCTATGACTCCTCTATGACTCCTCTATGACTCTCTATGACTATGACTCCTCTATGACTCCTCTATGACTCCTCTATGACTCCTCTATGACTCCTCTATGACTCCTCTATGACTCCTCTATGACTCCTCTATGACTCCTCTATGACTCCTCTATGACTCCTCTATGACTCCTCTATGACTCCTCTATGACTCCTCTATGACTCCTCTATGACTCCTCTATGACTCCTCTATGACTCCTCTATGACTCCTCTATGACTCCTCTATGACTCCTCTATGACTCCTCTATGACTCCTCTATGACTCCTCTATGACTCCTCTATCTATGACTCCTCTATGACTCTCTCTATGACTCCTCTATGACTCCTCTATGACTCCTCTATGACTCCTCTATGACTCCTCTATGACTCCTCTATGACTCCTCTATGACTCCTCTATGACTCCTCTATGACTCCTCTATGACTCCTCTATGACTCCTCTATGACTCCTCTATGACTCCTCTATGACTCCTCTATGACTCCTCTATGACTCCTCTATGACTCCTCTATGACTCCTCTATGACTCCTCTATGACTCTCTCTATGACTCCTCTATGACTCCTCTATGACTCCTCTATGACTCCTCTATGACTCCTCTATGACTCCTCTATGACTCCTCTATGACTCCTCTATGACTCCTCTATGACTCCTCTATGACTCCTCTATGACTCCTCTATGACTCCTCTATGACTCCTCTATGACTCCTCTATGACTCCTCTATGACTCCTCTATGACTCCTCTATGACTCCTCTATGACTCCTCTATGACTCCTCTATGACTCCTCTATGACTCCTCTATGACTCCTCTATGACTCCTCTATGACTCCTCTATGACTCCTCTATGACTCCTCTATGACTCCTCTATGACTCCTCTATGACTCCTCTATGACTCCTCTATGACTCCTCTATGACTCCTCTATGACTCCTCTATGACCTCTATGACTCCTCTATGACTCCTCTATGACTCCTCTATGACTCCTCTATCTCTATGACTCCTCTATGACTCCTCTATGACTCCTCTATGACAGTATGACTCCTCTATGACTCCTCTATGACTCCTCTATGACTCCTCTATGACTCCTCTATGACTCCTCTATGACTCCTCTATGACTCCTCTATGACTATGACTCCTCTATGACTCCTCTATGACTCCTCTATGACTCCTCTATGACTCCTCTATGACTCCTCTATGACTCCTCTATGACTCCTCTATGACTCCTCTATGACTCCTCTATGACTCCTCTATGACTCCTCTATGACTCCTCTATGACTCCTCTATGACTCCTCTATGACTCCTCTATGACTCCTCTATGACTCCTCTATGACTCCTCTATGACTCCTCTATGACTCCTCTATGACTCCTCTATGACTCCTCTATGACTCCTCTATGACTCCTCTATGACTCCTCTATGACTCCTCTATGACTCCTCTATGACTCCTCTATGACTCCTCTATGACTCCTCTATGACTCCTCTATGACTCCTCTATGACTCCTCTATGACTCCTCTATGACTCCTCTATGACAGTATGACTCCTCTATGACTCCTCTATGACTCCTCTATGACTCCTCTATGACTCCTCTATGACTCTATGACTCCTCTATGACTCCTCTATGACTCCTCTATGACTCCTCTATGACTCCTCTATGACTCCTCTATGACTCCTCTATGACTCCTCTATGACTCCTCTATGACTCCTCTATGACTCCTCTATGACTCCTCTATGACTCCTCTATGACTCCTCTATGACTCCTCTATGACTCTATGACTCCTCTATGACTCCTCTATGACTCCTCTATGACTCCTCTATGACTCCTCTATGACTCCTCTATGACTCCTCTATGACTCCTCTATGACTCCTCTATGACTCCTCTATGACTCCTCTATGACTCCTCTATGACTCCTCTATGACTCCTCTATGACTCCTCTATGACTCCTCTATGACTCCTCTATGATCCTCTATGACTATGACTCCTCTATGACTCCTCTATGACTCCTCTATGACTCCTCTATGACTCCTCTATGACTCCTCTATGACTCCTCTATGACTCCTCTATGACTCCTCTATGACTCCTCTATGACTCCTCTATGACTCCTCTATGACTCCTCTATGACTCCTCTATGACTCCTCTATGACTCCTCTATGACTCCTCTATGACTCCTCTATGACTCCTCTATGACTCCTCTATGACTCCTCTATGACTCCTCTATGACTCCTCTATGACTCCTCTATGACTCCTCTATGACTCCTCTATGACTCCTCTATGACTCCTCTATGACTCCTCTATGACTCCTCTATGACTCCTCTATGACTCCTCTATGACTCCTCTATGACTCCTCTATGACTCCTCTATGACTCCCCTATGACTCTATGACTCCTCTATGACTCCTCTATGACTCCTCTATGACTCCTCTATGACTCCTCTATGACTCCTCTATGATTCCTC
>NW_026916135.1:0-15197 GCF_034315485.1 Pezoporus occidentalis
CTCCTCTACGACAGTATGACTCCTCTATGACTCCTCTATGACTCCTCTATGACTCCTCTATGACTCCTCTATGACTCCTCTATGACTCCTCTATGACTCCTCTATGAGAGTATGACTCCTCTATGACTCCTCTATGAGAGTATGACTCCTCTATGACTCCTCTATGAGAGTATGACTCCTCTATGACTCCTCTATGAGAGTATGACTCCTCTATGACTCCTCTATGAGAGTATGACTCCTCTATGACTCCTCTATGAGAGTATGACTCCTCTATGACTCCTCTATGAGAGTATGACTCCTCTATGACTCCTCTATGAGAGTATGACTCCTCTATGAGAGTATGACTCCTCTATGACTCCTCTATGAGAGTATGACTCCTCTATGACTCCTCTATGACTCCTCTATGACTCCTCTATGAGAGTATGACTCCTCTATGAGAGTATGACTCCTCTATGAGAGTATGACTCCTCTATGAGAGTATGACTCCTCTATGACTCCTCTATGAGATATGAGAGTATGACTATGACTCCTCTATGAGACTATGACTCCTCTATGAGAGTATGACTCCTCTATGACTCCTCTATGAGAGTATGACTCCTCTATGACTCCTCTATGAGAGTATGACTCCTCTATGACTCCTCTATGAGAGTATGACTCCTCTATGACTCCTCTATGAGAGTATGACTCCTCTATGACTCCTCTATGAGAGTATGACTCCTCTATGAGAGTATGACTCCTCTATGAGAGTATGACTCCTCTATGACTCCTCTATGAGAGTATGACTCCTCTATGAGAGTATGACTCCTCTATGAGAGTATGACTCCTCTATGACTCCTCTATGACTCCTCTATGACTCCTCTATGACTCCTCTATGAGAGTATGACTCCTCTATGACTCCTCTATGACTCCTCTATGACTCCTCTATGACTCCTCTATGAGAGTATGACTCCTCTATGACTCCTCTATGAGAGTATGACTCCTCTATGACTCCTCTATGAGAGTATGACTCCTCTATGACTCCTCTATGAGAGTATGACTCCTCTATGACTCCTCTATGAGAGTATGACTCCTCTATGACTCCTCTATGAGAGTATGACTCCTCTATGACTCCTCTATGAGAGTATGACTCCTCTATGACTCCTCTATGAGAGTATGACTCCTCTATGACTCCTCTATGAGAGTATGACTCCTCTATGACTCCTCTATGAGAGTATGACTCCTCTATGACTCCTCTATGAGAGTATGACTCCTCTATGACTCCTCTATGAGAGTATGACTCCTCTATGACTCCTCTATGAGAGTATGACTCCTCTATGACTCCTCTATGAGAGTATGACTCCTCTATGACTCCTCTATGAGAGTATGACTCCTCTATGACTCCTCTATGAGAGTATGACTCCTCTATGACTCCTCTATGAGAGTATGACTCCTCTATGACTCCTCTATGAGAGTATGACTCCTCTATGACTCCTCTATGAGAGTATGACTCCTCTATGACTCCTCTATGAGAGTATGACTCCTCTATGACTCCTCTATGAGAGTATGACTCCTCTATGACTCCTCTATGAGAGTATGACTCCTCTATGAGAGTATGACTCCTCTATGAGAGTATGACTCCTCTATGACTCCTCTATGAGAGTATGACTCCTCTATGACTCCTCTATGACTCCTCTATGACTCCTCTATGAGAGTATGACTCCTCTATGACTCCTCTATGAGAGTATGACTCCTCTATGACTCCTCTATGAGAGTATGACTCCTCTATGACTCCTCTATGAGAGTATGACTCCTCTATGACTCCTCTATGAGAGTATGACTCCTCTATGACTCCTCTATGAGAGTATGACTCCTCTATGACTCCTCTATGAGAGTATGACTCCTCTATGACTCCTCTATGAGAGTATGACTCCTCTATGACTCCTCTATGAGAGTATGACTCCTCTATGACTCCTCTATGAGAGTATGACTCCTCTATGACTCCTCTATGAGAGTATGACTCCTCTATGACTCCTCTATGAGAGTATGACTCCTCTATGACTCCTCTATGAGAGTATGACTCCTCTCTATGACTCCTCTATGACTCCTCTATGACTCCTCTATGACTCCTCTATGAGAGTATGACTCCTCTATGACTCCTCTATGAGTGTATGACTCCTCTATGACTCCTCTATGACTCCTCTATGAGAGTATGACTCCTCTATGAGAGTATGACTCCTCTATGACTCCTCTATGACTCCTCTATGACTCCTCTATGACTCCTCTATGACTCCTCTATGACTCCTCTATGACTCCTCTATGACTCCTCTATGACTCCTCTATGACTCCTCTATGACTCCTCTATGACTCCTCTATGACTCCTCTATGACTCCTCTATGACTCCTCTATGACTCCTCTATGACTCCTCTATGAGAGTATGACTCCTCTATGACTCCTCTATGAGAGTATGACTCCTCTATGACTCCTCTATGAGAGTATGACTCCTCTATGACTCCTCTATGAGAGTATGACTCCTCTATGACTCCTCTATAAGAGTATGACTCCTCTATGACTCCTCTATGAGAGTATGACTCCTCTATGACTCCTCTATGACTCCTCTATGACTCCTCTATGAGAGTATGACTCCTCTATGACTCCTCTATGAGAGTATGACTCCTCTATGACTCCTCTATGAGAGTATGACTCCTCTATGACTCCTCTATGAGAGTATGACTCCTCTATGACTCCTCTATGACTCCTCTATGAGAGTATGACTCCTCTATGACTCCTCTATGAGAGTATGACTCCTCTATGACTCCTCTATGAGAGTATGACTCCTCTATGACTCCTCTATAAGAGTATGACTCCTCTATGACTCCTCTATGAGAGTATGACTCCTCTATGACTCCTCTATGAGAGTATGACTCCTCTATGACTCCTCTATGAGAGTATGACTCCTCTATGACTCCTCTATGAGAGTATGACTCCTCTATGACTCCTCTATGAGAGTATGACTCCTCTATGACTCCTCTATAAGAGTATGACTCCTCTATGACTCCTCTATGACTCCTCTATGACTCCTCTATGACTCCTCTATGAGAGTATGACTCCTCTATGACTCCTCTATGACTCCTCTATGACTCCTCTATGACTCCTCTATGAGAGTATGACTCCTCTATGACTCCTCTATGAGAGTATGACTCCTCTATGACTCCTGTATAAGAGTATGACTCCTCTATGACTCCTCTATGAGAGTATATGACTCCTCTATGACTCCTCTATGAGAGTATGACTCCTCTATGACTCCTCTATGAGAGTATGACTCCTCTATGACTCCTCTATAAGAGTATGACTCCTCTATGACTCCTCTATGAGAGTATGACTCCTCTATGACTCCTCTATGAGAGTATGACTCCTCTATGACTCCTCTATGACTCCTCTATGACTCCTCTATGACTCCTCTATGACTCCTCTATGACTCCTCTATGAGAGTATGACTCCTCTATGACTCCTCTATGACTCCTCTATGACTCCTCTATGACTCCTCTATAAGAGTATGACTCCTCTATGACTCCTCTATGAGAGTATGACTCCTCTATGACTCCTCTATGAGAGTATGACTCCTCTATGACTCCTCTATGAGAGTATGACTCCTCTATAAGAGTATGACTCCTCTATGACTCCTCTATGACTCCTCTATAAGAGTATGACTCCTCTATGACTCCTCTATGAGAGTATGACTCCTCTATGAGAGTATGACTCCTCTATGAGACTCCTCTATGACTCCTCTATGACTCCTCTATGAGAGTATGACTCCTCTATGAGAGTATGACTCCTCTATGAGAGTATGACTCCTCTATGAGAGTATGACTCCTCTATGACTCCTCTATGAGAGTATGACTCCTCTATGACTCCTCTATGAGAGTATGACTCCTCTATGACTCCTCTATGAGAGTATGACTCCTCTATGACTCCTCTATGAGAGTATGACTCCTCTATGACTCCTCTATGACTCCTCTATGACTCCTCTATGAGAGTATGACTCCTCTATGACTCCTCTATGAGAGTATGACTCCTCTATGACTCCTCTATGAGAGTATGACTCCTCTATGACTCCTCTATGAGAGTATGACTCCTCTATGACTCCTCTATGAGAGTATGACTCCTCTATGACTCCTCTATAAGAGTATGACTCCTCTATGACTCCTCTATGAGAGTATGACTCCTCTATGACTCCTCTATGAGAGTATGACTCCTCTATGACTCCTCTATGACTCCAGTATGACTCCTCTATGACTCCTCTATGACTCCTCTATGAGAGTATGACTCCTCTATGACTCCTCTATGACTGTATGACTCCTCTATGACTCCTCTATGAGAGTATGACTCCTCTATGACTCCTCTATGAGAGTATGACTCCTCTATGACTCCTCTATGAGAGTATGACTCCTCTATGACTCCTCTATGAGAGTATGACTCCTCTATGACTCCTCTATAAGAGTATGACTCCTCTATGACTCCTCTATGAGAGTATGACTCCTCTATGACTCCTCTATAAGAGTATGACTCCTCTATGACTCCTCTATAAGAGTATGACTCCTCTATGACTCCTCTATGAGAGTATGACTCCTCTATGACTCCTCTATGAGAGTATGACTCCTCTATGACTCCTCTATGAGAGTATGACTCCTCTATAAGAGTATGACTCCTCTATAAGAGTATGACTCCTCTATAAGAGTATGACTCCTCTATAAGAGTATGACTCCTCTATAAGAGTATGACTCCTCTATAAGAGTATGACTCCTCTATGACTCCTCTATGACTCCTCTATGACTCCTCTATGACTCCTCTATGACTCCTCTATGACTCCTCTATGACTCCTCTATGACTCCTCTATGACTCCTCTATGACTCCTCTATGACTCCTCTATAAGAGTATGACTCCTCTATGACTCCTCTATGACTCCTCTATGACTCCTCTATGACTCCTCTATAAGAGTATGACTCCTCTATGACTCCTCTATGACTCCTCTATGACTCCTCTATGAGAGTATGACTCCTCTATGACTCCTCTATGAGAGTATGACTCCTCTATGACTCCTCTATGAGAGTATGACTCCTCTATGACTCCTCTATGACTCCTCTATGACTCCTCTATAAGAGTATGACTCCTCTATGACTCCTCTATAAGAGTATGACTCCTCTATGACTCCTCTATGAGAGTATGACTCCTCTATGACTCCTCTATGACTCCTCTATGACTCCTCTATGAGAGTATGACTCCTCTATGACTCCTCTATGAGAGTATGACTCCTCTATGACTCCTCTATAAGAGTATGACTCCTCTATGACTCCTCTATGAGAGTATGACTCCTCTATGACTCCTCTATGAGAGTATGACTCCTCTATGACTCCTCTATGAGAGTATGACTCCTCTATGACTCCTCTATGACTCCTCTATGACTCCTCTATGAGAGTATGACTCCTCTATGACTCCTCTATGAGAGTATGACTCCTCTATGACTCCTCTATGAGAGTATGACTCCTCTATGACTCCTCTATGAGAGTATGACTCCTCTATGACTCCTCTATGAGAGTATGACTCCTCTATGACTCCTCTATGAGAGTATGACTCCTCTATGACTCCTCTATGAGAGTATGACTCCTCTATGACTCCTCTATGAGAGTATGACTCCTCTATGACTCCTCTATGAGAGTATGACTCCTCTATGACTCCTCTATGAGAGTATGACTCCTCTATGACTCCTCTATGAGAGTATGACTCCTCTATGACTCCTCTATGAGAGTATGACTCCTCTATGACTCCTCTATGAGACTCCTCTATGACTCCTCTACGACCACTCTATGACTCCTCTATGACAGTATGACTCCTCTATGACTCCTCTATGAGAGTATGACTCCTCTATGACTCCTCTATGAGAGTATGACTCCTCTATGACTCCTCTATGAGAGTATGACTCCTCTATGACTCCTCTATGAGAGTATGACTCCTCTATGACTCCTCTATGAGAGTATGACTCCTCTATGACTCCTCTATGAGAGTATGACTCCTCTATGACTCCTCTATGAGAGTATGACTCCTCTATGACTCCTCTATGAGAGTATGACTCCTCTATGACTCCTCTATGAGAGTATGACTCCTCTATGAGAGTATGACTCCTCTATGACTCCTCTATGAGAGTATGACTCCTCTATGACTCCTCTATGAGAGTATGACTCCTCTATGACTCCTCTATGAGAGTATGACTCCTCTATGACTCCTCTATGAGAGTATGACTCCTCTATGACTCCTCTATGAGAGTATGACTCCTCTATGACTCCTCTATGAGAGTATGACTCCTCTATGACTCCTCTATGAGAGTATGACTCCTCTATGACTCCTCTATGAGAGTATGACTCCTCTATGACTCCTCTATGAGAGTATGACTCCTCTATGACTCCTCTATGAGAGTATGACTCCTCTATGACTCCTCTATGAGAGTATGACTCCTCTATGACTCCTCTATGAGAGTATGACTCCTCTATGACTCCTCTATGAGAGTATGACTCCTCTATGACTCCTCTATGAGAGTATGACTCCTCTATGACTCCTCTATGAGAGTATGACTCCTCTATGACTCCTCTATGAGAGTATGACTCCTCTATGACTCCTCTATGACTCCTCTATGACTCCTCTATGAGAGTATGACTCCTCTATGACTCCTCTATGACTCCTCTATGACTCCTCTATGAGAGTATGACTCCTCTATGACTCCTCTATGACTCCTCTATGACTCCTCTATGACTCCTCTATGAGAGTATGACTCCTCTATGACTCCTCTATGAGAGTATGACTCCTCTATGACTCCTCTATGAGAGTATGACTCCTCTATGACTCCTCTATGAGAGTATGACTCCTCTATGACTCCTCTATGAGAGTATGACTCCTCTATGACTCCTCTATGAGAGTATGACTCCTCTATGACTCCTCTATGAGAGTATGACTCCTCTATGACTCCTCTATGAGAGTATGACTCCTCTATGACTCCTCTATGAGAGTATGACTCCTCTATGACTCCTCTATGAGAGTATGACTCCTCTATGACTCCTCTATGAGAGTATGACTCCTCTATGACTCCTCTATGAGAGTATGACTCCTCTATGACTCCTCTATGAGAGTATGACTCCTCTATGACTCCTCTATGAGAGTATGACTCCTCTATGACTCCTCTATGAGAGTATGACTCCTCTATGACTCCTCTATGAGAGTATGACTCCTCTATGACTCCTCTATGACTCCTCTATGACTCCTCTATGACTCCTCTATGACTCCTCTATGAGAGTATGACTCCTCTATGACTCCTCTATGACTCCTCTATGACTCCTCTATGACTCCTCTATGAGTATGACTCCTCTATGACTCCTCTATGACTCCTCTATGACTCCTCTATGACTCCTCTATGAGAGTATGACTCCTCTATGACTCCTCTATGAGAGTATGACTCCTCTATGACTCCTCTATGAGAGTATGACTCCTCTATGACTCCTCTATGAGAGTATGACTCCTCTATGACTCCTCTATGAGAGTATGACTCCTCTATGACTCCTCTATGAGAGTATGACTCCTCTATGACTCCTCTATGACTCCTCTATGACTCCTCTATGACTCCTCTATGAGAGTATGACTCCTCTATGACTCCTCTATGAGAGTATGACTCCTCTATGACTCCTCTATGAGAGTATGACTCCTCTATGACTCCTCTATGAGAGTATGACTCCTCTATGACTCCTCTATGAGAGTATGACTCCTCTATGACTCCTCTATGAGAGTATGACTCCTCTATGACTCCTCTATGACTCCTCTATGACTCCTCTATGACTCCTCTATGAGAGTATGACTCCTCTATGACTCCTCTATGAGAGTATGACTCCTCTATGACTCCTCTATGACTCCTCTATGACTCCTCTATGACTCCTCTATGACTCCTCTATGACTCCTCTATGAGTATGACTCCTCTATGACTCCTCTATGAGAGTATGACTCCTCTATGACTCCTCTATGAGAGTATGACTCCTCTATGACTCCTCTATGAGAGTAAGACTCCTCTATGACTCCTCTATGACTCCTCTATGAGAGTATGACTCCTCTATGACTCCTCTATGAGAGTATGACTCCTCTATGACTCCTCTATGAGAGTATGACTCCTCTATGACTCCTCTATGACTCCTCTATGACTCCTCTATGAGAGTATGACTCCTCTATGACTCCTCTATGACTCCTCTATGACTCCTCTATGACTCCTCTATGACTCCTCTATGACTCCTCTATGACTCCTCTATGAGAGTATGACTCCTCTATGACTCCTCTATGAGAGTATGACTCCTCTATGACTCCTCTATGACTCCTCTATGACTCCTCTATGACTCCTCTATGACTCCTCTATGACTCCTCTATGACTCCTCTATGACTCCTCTATGACTCCTCTATGACTCCTCTATGACTCCTCTATGACTCCTCTATGACTCCTCTATGACTCCTCTATGACTCCTCTATGACTCCTCTATGACTCCTCTATGACTCCTCTATGACTCCTCTATGACTCCTCTATGACTCCTCTATGAGAGTATGACTCCTCTATGACTCCTCTATGAGAGTATGACTCCTCTATGACTCCTCTATGAGAGTATGACTCCTCTATGACTCCTCTATGACTCCTCTATGACTCCTCTATGACTCCTCTATGACTCCTCTATGACTCCTCTATGACTCCTCTATGACTCCTCTATGACTCCTCTATGACTCCTCTATGACTCCTCTATGACTCCTCTATGACTCCTCTATGAGAGTATGTATGACTCCTCTATGACTCCTCTATGACTCCTCTATGACTCCTCTATGACTCCTCTATGACTCCTCTATGAGAGTATGACTCCTCTATGACTCCTCTATGAGAGTATGACTCCTCTATGACTCCTCTATGACTCCTCTATGACTCCTCTATGACTCCTCTATGAGAGTATGACTCCTCTATGACTCCTCTATGACTCCTCTATGACTCCTCTATGACTCCTCTATGACTCCTCTATGACTCCTCTATGACTCCTCTATGACTCCTCTATGACTCCTCTATGACTCCTCTATGACTCCTCTATGACTCCTCTATGACTCCTCTATGACTCCTCTATGACTCCTCTATGACTCCTCTATGACTCCTCTATGACTCCTCTATGACTCCTCTATGACTCCTCTATGACTCCTCTATGACTCCTCTATGACTCCTCTATGACTCCTCTATGACTCCTCTATGACTCCTCTATGACACCAGTATGACTCCTCTATGACTCCTCTATGACAGTATGACTCCTCTATGACTCCTCTATGACTAGTATGACTCCTCTATGACTCCTCTATGACTCCTCTATGACTCCTCTATGACTCCTCTATATGACTCCTCTATGACTCCTCTATGACTCCTCTATGACTCCTCTATGAGAGTATGACTCCTCTATGACTCCTCTATGACAGTATGACTCCTCTATGACTCCTCTATGACTCCTCTATGACTCCTCTATGACTCCTCTATGACTCCTCTATGACTCCTCTATGACTCCTCTATGACTCCTCTATGACTCCTCTATGACTCCTCTATGACTCCTCTATGACTCCTCTATGACTCCTCTATGACTCCTCTATGAGAGTATGACTCCTCTATGACTCCTCTATGACAGTATGACTCCTCTATGACTCCTCTAAGTATGACTCCTCTATGACTCCTCTATGACTCCTCTATGACTCCTCTATGACTCCTCTATGACAGTATGACTCCTCTATGACTCCTCTATGACTCCTCTATGACTCCTCTATGACTCATCTATGACTCCTCTATGACTCCTCTATGACAGTATGACTCCTCTATGACTCCTCTATGACAGTATGACTCCTCTATGACTCCTCTATGACTCCTCTATGACTCCTCTATGACTCCTCTATGACAGTATGACTCCTCTATGACTCCTCTATGACAGTATGACTCCTCTATGACTCCTCTATGACTCCTCTATGACTCCTCTATGACTCCTCTATGACTCCTCTATGACTCCTCTATGACTCCTCTATGACTCCTCTATGACTCCTCTATGACTCCTCTATGACTCCTCTATGACTCCTCTATGACTCCTCTATGACTCCTCTATGACTCCTCTATGACTCCTCTATGACTCCTCTATGACTCCTCTATGACTCCTCTATGACAGTATGACTCCTCTATGACTCCTCTATGACTGACTCCTCTATGACTCCTCTATGACTCCTCTATGACAGTATGACTCCTCTATGACTCCTCTATGACTCCTCTATGACTCATCTATGACTCCTCTATGACTCCTCTATGACTCCTCTATGACAGTATGACTCCTCTATGACTCCTCTATGACTCCTCAATGACAGTATGACTCCTCTATGACTCCTCTATGACTCCTCTATGACTCCTCTATGACTCCTCTATCTATGACTCCTCTATGACTCCTCTATGACTCCTCTATGACTCCTCTATGACTCCTCTATGAGTATGACTCCTCTATGACTCCTCTATGACTCCTCTATGACTCCTCTATGAGAGTATGACTCCTCTATGACTCCTCTATGACTCCTCTATGACTCCTCTATGACTCCTCTATGACTCCTCTATGACTCCTCTATGACTCCTCTATGACTCCTCTATGACTCCTCTATGACTCCTCTCTATGACTCCTCTATGACTCCTCTATGAGTATGACTCCTCTATGACTCCTCTATGACTCCTCTATGACTCCTCTATGACTCCTCTATGACTCCTCTATGACTCCTCTATGACTCCTCTATGACTCCTCTATGACTCCTCTATGACTCCTCTATGACTCCTCTATGACTCCTCTATGACTCCTCTATGACTCCTCTATGACTCCTCTATGACTCCTCTATGACTCCTCTATGACAGTATGACTCCTCTATGACTCCTCTATGACAGTATGACTCCTCTATGACTCCTCTATGAGAGTATGACTCCTCTATGACTCCTCTATGACTCCTCTATGACTCCTCTATGACTCCTCTATGACTCCTCTATGACTCCTCTATGACTCCTCTATGACTCCTCTATGACTCCTCTATGACTCCTCTATGACTCCTCTATGACTCCTCTATGACTCCTCTATGACTCTCTATCTATGACTCCTCTATCTATGACTCCTCTATGACTCTCTCTATGACTCCTCTATGACTCCTCTATGACTCCTCTATGACTCCTCTATGACTCCTCTATGACTCCTCTATGACTCCTCTATGACTCCTCTATGACTCCTCTATGACTCCTCTATGACAGTATGACTCCTCTATGACTCCTCTATGACTCCTCTATGACTCCTCTATGACTCCTCTATGACTCCTCTATGACTCCTCTATGACTCCTCTATGACAGTATGACTCCTCTATGACTCCTCTATGACTCCTCTATGACTCCTCTATGACTCCTCTATGACTCCTCTATGACTCCTCTATGACTCCTCTATCTATGACTCCTCTATGACTCCTCTATGACTCCTCTATGACTCCTCTATGACTCCTCTATGACTCCTCTATGACTCCTCTATGACTCCTCTATGACTCCTCTATGACTCCTCTATGACTCCTCTATGACTCCTCTATGACTCCTCTATGACTCCTCTATGACTCCTCTATGACTCCTCTATGACTCCTCTATGACTCCTCTATGACTCCTCTATGACTCCTCTATGACTCCTCTATGACTCCTCTATGACAGTATGACTCCTCTATGACTCCTCTATGACTCCTCTATGACTCCTCTATGACTCCTCTATGACTCCTCTATGACTCCTCTATGACTCCTCTATGACTCCTCTATGACTCCTCTATGACTCCTCTATGACTCCTCTATGACTCCTCTATGACTCCTCTATGACTCCTCTATGACTCCTCTATGACTCCTCTATGAGAGTATGACTCCTCTATGACTCCTCTATGACAGTATGACTCCTCTATGACTCCTCTATGACTCCTCTATGACAGTATGACTCCTCTATGACTCCTCTATGACTCCTCTATGACATTATGACTCCTCTATGACTCCTCTATGACTCCTCTATGACAGTATGACTCCTCTATGACTCCTCTATGACTCCTCTATGACTCCTCTATGACTCCTCTATGACTCCTCTATGACTCCTCTATGACTCCTCTATGACTCCTCTATGACTCCTCTATGACTCCTCTATGACTCCTCTATGACTCCTCTATGACTCCTCTATGACTCCTCTATGACTCCTCTATGACTGACTCCTCTATGACTCCTCTATGACTCCTCTATGACTCCTCTATGACTCCTCTATGACTCCTCTATGACTCCTCTATGACAGACAGTATGACTCCTCTATGACACCTGTATGACAGTATGACTCCCTCTATGACTCCTCTATGAGAGTATGACTCCTCTATGACTTCTATGACTCCTCTATGACTCCTCTATGACTCCTCTATGACTCCTCTATGACTCCTCTATGACTCCTCTATGACTCCTCTATGACTCCTCTATGACTCCTCTATGACTCCTCTATCTATGACTCCTCTATGACTCCTCTATGACTCCTCTATGACTCCTCTATGACTCCTCTATGACTCCTCTATGACTCCTCTATGACTCCTCTATGACTCCTCTATGACTCTATGACTCCTCTATGACAGTATGACTCCTCTATGACTCCTCTATGACTCCTCTATGACTCCTCTATGACTCCTCTATGACTCTATGACTCCTCTATGACACCTCGATGACTCCACTAAGACTCCTCTATGACTCCTCTATGACTCCTCTATGACTCCTCTATGACTCCTCTATGACTCCTCTATGACTCCTCTATGACTCCTATGACTCCTCTATGACTCCTCTATGACAGTATGACTCCTCTATGACTCCTCTATGACTCCTCTATGACTCCTCTATGACTCCTCTATGACTCCTCTATGACTCCTCTATGACTCCTCTATGACTCCTCTATGACTCCTCTATGACAGTATGACTCCTCTATGACTCCTCTATGACAGTATGACTCCTCTATGACTCCTCTATGACTATGACTCCCTATGACTATGACTCCTCTATGACTCCTCTATGACTCCTCTATGACTCCTCTATGACTCCTCTATGACTCCTCTATGACTCCTCTATGACTCCTCTATGACTCCTCTATGACTCCTCTATGACTCCTCTATGACTCCTCTATGACTCCTCTATGACTCCTCTATGACTCCTCTATGACTCCTCTATGACTCCTCTATGACTCCTCTATGACTCCTCTATGACTCCAGTATGACTCCTCTATGACTCCTCTATGACAGTATGACTCCTCTATGACTCCTCTATGACAGTATGTCTCCTCTATGACTCCTCTATGACTCCTCTATGACTCCTCTATGACTCCTCTATGACTCTATGACTCCTCTATGACTCCTCTATGACAGTATGACTCCTCTATGACTCCTCTATGACAGTATGACTCCTCTATGACTCCTCTATGACTCCTCTATGACTCCTCTATGACTCCTCTATGACAGTATGACTCCTCTATGACTCCTCTATGACTCCTCTATGACTCCTCTATGACTCCTCTATGACAGTATGACTCCTCTATGACTCCTCTATGACTCCTCTCTATGACTCCTCTATGACTCCTCTATGACTCCTCTATGACTCCTCTATGACTCCTCTATGACTCCTCTATGACAGTATGACTCCTCTATGACTCCTCTATGACAGTATGACTCCTCTATGACTCCTCTATGACTCCTCTATGACTCCTCTATGACTCCTCTATGACTCCTCTATGACTCCTCTATGACTCCTCTATGACTCCTCTATGACTCCTCTATGACAGTATGACTCCTCTATGACTCCTCTATGACTCCTCAGTATGACTCCTCTATGACTCCTCTATGACAGTATGACTCCTCTATGACTCCTCTATGACAGTATGACTCCTCTATGACTCCTCTATGACTCCTCTATGACTCCTCTATGACAGTATGACTCCTCTATGACTCCTCTATCTCTCCTCTATGACTCCTCTATGACTCCTCTATGACTCCTCTATGACTCCTCTATGACTCCTCTATGACTCCTCTATGACTCCTCTATGACTCCTCTATGACTCCTCTATGACTCCTCTATGACTCCTCTATGACTCCTCTATGACTCTATGACTCCTCTATGACTCCTCTATGACTCCTCTATGACTCCTCTATGACTCCTCTATGACTCCTCTATGACAGTATGACTCCTCTATGACTCCTCTATGACTCCTCTATGACAGTATGACTCCTCTATGACTCCTCTATGACTCCTCTATGACTCCTCTATGACTCCTCTATGACTCCTCTATGACTCCTCTATGACTCCTCTATGACTCCTCTATGACTCCTCTAGTATGACTCCTCTATGACTCCTCTATGACAGTATGACTCCTCTATGACTCCTCTATGACTCCTCTATGACTCCTCTATGACTCCTCTATGACTCCTCTATGACTCCTCTATGACTCCTCTATGACTCCTCTATGACTCCTCTATGACTCCTCTATGACTCCTCTATGACTCCTCTATGACTCCTCTATGACTCCTCTATGACTCCTCTATGACTATGACTCCTCTATGACTCCTCTATGACTCCTCTATGACTCCTCTATGACTCCTCTATGACTCCTCTATGACTCCTCTATGACTCCTCTATGACAGTATGACTCCTCTATGACTCCTCTATGACAGTATGACTCCTCTATGACTCCTCTATGACAGTATGACTCCTCTATGACTCCTCTATGACAGTATGACTCCTCTATGACTCCTCTATGACACCTCTATGACTCCTCTATGACTCCTCTATGACTCCTCTATGACTCCTCTATGACTCCTCTATGACTCCTCTATGACTCCTCTATGACTCCTCTATGACTCATCTATGACAGTATGACTCCTCTATGACTCCTCTATGACTCCTCTATGACTCCTCTATGACTCCTCTATGACTCCTCTATGACTCCTCTATGACTCCTCTATGACAGTATGACTCCTCTATGACTCCTCTATGACTCCTCTATGACTCCTCTATGACTCCTCTATGACAGTATGACTCCTTTATGACTCCTCTATGACTCCTCTATGACTCCTCTATGAGT
>NW_026916136.1:0-40065 GCF_034315485.1 Pezoporus occidentalis
GGCTGCTTTGCAACAGTGTCACCATCATTGCAGTCTCTCCTCGGTTTCATACCTAAAAGTCCATTTGAATCTAAATTCTCAGCTGGTCGCCCTCAGCTGCAGGCAGCACAGTGAGTACAGCACGAACGTTTGGCCTCTGCTCCCACAGCAGACAGGAGGAAAGCTGAACCGTGGCATCTGCTCCCACAGCAGAAGAACCAGCAGGGAAAGCTGTGCTGGACCTGTTCAGCACACAATCACCTTTACATTGGTGCATCCATCGTTGCTTTCACTGCTCCCTTTCATACAGGAAAAGCATTTGAATGGAATCAGTTCAGAGCCTGCTCTCTGCTGCGCAGCAACACAGTCAGTACAGAATGAACAGTGGCATCTGCTCCCACAGCAGAAGAACCAGCAGGGAAAGCTAGTGCTGGGCCTCTTCAGCACACAGGCTGCTTTGCAACGGTGTCACCATCATTGCAGTCTCTCCTCGGTTTCATACCTAAAAGTCCATTTGAATCCAAATTCTCAGCTGGTCACTCTCAGCTGCCCAGCAGCACAGTGAGTACAGCACGAACGTTTAGACTCTGCTCCCACAGCAGAAGAGCCAGGAGGGAAAGCTGGTGCTGGACCTGTTCAGCACACAATCACCTTTACATTGGTGCATCCATCGTTGCTTTCACTGCTCCCTTTCATACAGGAAAAGCATTTGAATGGAATCAGTTCAGAGCCTGCTCTCTGCTGGCAGCAACACAGCACAGAATGAACAGTGGCATCTGCTCCCACAGCAGAAGAACCAGCAGGGAAAGCTGGTGCTGGGCCTCTTCAGCACACAGGCTGCTTTGCAACGGTGTCACCATCATTGCAGTCTCTCCTCGGTTTCATACCTAAAACTCCATTTGAATCCAAATTCTCAGCTGGTCTCTCTCAGCTGCAGGCAGCACAGTGAGTACAGCACGAACGTTTGGCCTCTGCTCCCACAGCAGAAGAGCCAGGAGGGAAAGCTGGTGCTGGACCTGTTCAGCACACAATCACCTTTACATTGGTGCATCCATCGTTGCTTTCACTGCTCCCTTTCATACAGGAAAAGCATTTGAATGGAATCAGTTCAGAGCCTCCTCTCTGCTGGCAGCAACACAGCACAGAATGAACAGTGGCATCTGCTCCCACAGCAGAAGAGCCGGCAGGGAAAGCTGGTGCTGGGCCTCTTCAGCACACAGGCTGCTTTGCAACGGTGTCACCATCATTGCAGTCTCTCCTCGGTTTCATACCTAAAAGTCCATTTGAATCCAAATTCTCAGCTGGTCTCTCTCAGCTGCAGGCAGCACAGTGAGTACAGCACGAACGTTTGGCTTCTGCTCCCACAGCAGAAGAGCCAGGAGGGAAAGCTTGTGCTGGACCTGTTCAGCACACAATCACCTTTACATTGGTGCATCCATCGTTGCTTTCACTGCTCCCTTTCATACAGGAAAAGCATTTGAATGGAATCAGTCCAGAGCCTGCTCTCTGCTGCGCAGCAACACAGTCAGCGCAGAATGAACAGTGGCATCTGCTCCCACAGCAGAAGAACCAGCAGGGAAAGCTAGTGCTGGGCCTCTTCAGCACACAGGCTGCTTTGCAACGGTGTCACCATCATTGCAGTCTCTCCTCGGTTTCATACCTAAAAGTCCATTTGAATCCAAATTCTCAGCTGGTCACTTTCAGCTGCCCAGCAGCAAAGCATCGTTGCTTTACCCACTGCTCCCTTTCATACAGGAAAAGCATTTGAGGCAGCACTGTGAGTACAGCACGAACGTTTGGCCTCTGCTCCCAAGGCAGAAGAGCCAGGAGGGAAAGCTGGTGCTGGACCTGTTCAGCACACAATCACCTTTACATTGGTGTATCCATCGTTGCTTTCACTGCTCACTTTCATACAGGAAAAGCATTTGAATGGAATCAGTTCAGAGCCTGCTCTCTGCTGGCAGCAACACAGCACAGAATGAACAGTGGCATCTGCTCCCACAGCAGAAGAACCAGCAGGGAAAGCTGGTGCTGGGCCTCTTCACCACACAGGCTGCTTTGCAACGGTATCACCATCATTGCAGTCTCTCCTCGGTTTCATACCTAAAAGTCCATTTGAATCCAAATTCTCAGCTGGTCTCTCTCAGCTGCAGGCAGCACAGTGAGTACAGCACGAACGTTTGGCTTCTGCTCCCACAGCAGAAGAGCCAGGAGGGAAAGCTTGTGCTGGACCTGT
Organism: Pezoporus occidentalis; assembly: GCF_034315485.1. Classification (NCBI taxonomy): domain Eukaryota; kingdom Metazoa; phylum Chordata; class Aves; order Psittaciformes; family Psittacidae; genus Pezoporus; species Pezoporus occidentalis. The sequence continues at coordinate 2,216 of NW_026916136.1, forward strand.
TCAGCACACAATCACCTTTACATTGGTGCATCCATCGTTGCTTTCACTGCTCCCTTTCATACAGGAAAAGCATTTGAATGGAATCAGTCCAGAGCCTGCTCTCTGCTGCGCAGCAACACAGTCAGCGCAGAATGAACAGTGGCATCTGCTCCCACAGCAGAAGAACCAGCAGGGAAAGCTAGTGCTGGGCCTCTTCAGCACACAGGCTGCTTTGCAACGGTGTCACCATCATTGCAGTCTCTCCTCGGTTTCATACCTAAAAGTCCATTTCAATCCAAATTCTCACCTGGTCTCTCTCAGCTGCAGGCAGCACAGTGAGTACAGCACGAACGTTTGGCCTCTGCTCCCAAGGAAGAAGAGCCAGGAGGGAAAGCTGGTGCTGGACCTGTTCAGCACACAATCACCTTTACATTGGTGCATCCATCGTTGCTTTCACTGCTCACTTTCATACAGGAAAAGCATTTGAATGGAATCAGTCCAGAGCCTGCTCTCTGCTGCGCAGCAACACAGTCAGCGTAGAATGAACAGTGGCATCTGCTCCCACAGCAGAAGAACCAGCAGGGAAAGCTGGTGCTGGGCCTCTTCAGCACACAGGCTGCTTTGCAACGGTGTCACCATCATTGCAGTCTCTCCTCGGTTTCATACCTAAAAGTCCATTTGAATCCAAATTCTCAGCTGGTCGCTCTCAGCTGCCCAGCAGCACAGTGAGTACAGCACGAACGTTTGGCCTCTGCTCCCACAGCAGAAGTGTCAGGATTGAAAGCTGGTGCTGGACCTGTTCAGCACACAATCACCTTTACATTGGTGCATCCATCGTTGCTTTCACTGCTCCCTTTCATACAGGAAAAGCATTTGAATGGAATCAGTTCAGAGCCTGCTCTCTGCTGGCAGCACCACAGTCAGCACAGAATGAACAGTGGCATCTGCTCCCACAGCAGAAGAACCAGCAGGGAAAGCTGGTGCTGGGCCTCTTCAGCACACAGGCTGCTTTGCAACGGTGTCACCATCATTGCAGTCTCTCCTCGGTTTCATACCTAAAAGTCCATTTGAATCCAAATTCTCAGCTGGTCGCTCTCAGCTGCAGGCAGCACAGTGAGTACAGCACGAACGTTTGGCCTCTGCTCCCACAGCAGAAGAGCCAGGAGGGAAAGCTGGTGCTGGACCTGTTCAGCACACAATCACCTTTACATTGGTGCATCCATCGTTGCTTTCACTGCTCACTTTCATACAGGAAAAGCATTTGAATGGAATCAGTCCAGAGCCTGCTCTCTGCTGCGCAGCAACACTGTCAGCACAGCATGAACAGTGGCATCTGCTCCCACAGCAGAAGAACCAGCAGGGAAAGCTGGTGCTGGGCCTCTTCAGCACACAGGCTGCTTTGCAACGGTGTCACCATCATTGCAGTCTCTCCTCGGTTTCATACCTAAAAGTCCATTTGAATCCAAATTCTCAGCTGGTCGCCCTCAGCTGCAGGCAGCACAGTGAGTACAGCACGAACGTTTGGCCTCTGCTCCCACAGCAGAAGAGCCAGGAGGGAAAGCTGGTGCTGGACCTGTTCAGCACACAATCACCTTTACATTGGTGCATCCATCGTTGCTTTCACTGCTCCCTTTCATACAGGAAAAGCATTTGAATGGAATCAGTCCAGAGCCTGCTCTCTGCTGGCAGCAACACAGTCAGCACAGAAAGAACAGTGGCATCTGCTCCCACAGCAGAAGAACCAGCAGGGAAAGCTAATGCTGGGCCTCTTCAGCACACAGGCTGCTTTGCAACGGTGTCACCATCATTGCAGTCTCTCCTCGGTTTCATACCTAAAAGTCCATTTGAATCCAAATTCTCAGCTGGTCGCTCTCAGCTGCAGGCAGCACAGTGAGTACAGCACGAACGTTTGGCCTCTGCTCCCACAGCAGAAGAGCCAGGAGGGAAAGCTGGTGCTGGACCTGTTCAGCACACAATCACCTTTACATTGGTGCATCCATCGTTGCTTTCACTGCTCCCTTTCATACAGGAAAAGCATTTGAATGGAATCAGTTCAGAGCCTGCTCTCTGCTGCGCAGCAACACAGCACAGAATGAACAGTGGCATCTGCTCCCACAGCAGAAGAACCAGCAGGGAAAGCTAGTGCTGGGCCTCTTCAGCACACAGGCTGCTTTGCAACGGTGTCACCATCATTGCAGTCTCTCCTCGGTTTCATACCTAAAAGTCCATTTCAATCCAAATTCTCACCTGGTCTCTCTCAGCTGCAGGCAGCACAGTGAGTACAGCACGAACGTTTGGCCTCTGCTCCCACAGCAGAAGAGCCAGGAGGGAAAGCTGGTGCTGGACCTGTTCAGCACACAATCACCTTTACATTGGTGCATCCATCGTTGCTTTCACTGCTCACTTTCATACAGGAAAAGCATTTGAATGGAATCAGTTCAGAGCCTGCTCTCTGCTGCGCAGCAACACAGCACAGAATGAACAGTGGCATCTGCTCCCACAGCAGAAGAACCAGCAGGGAAAGCTAGTGCTGGGCCTCTTCAGCACACAGGCTGCTTTGCAACGGTGTCACCATCATTGCAGTCTCTCCTCGGTTTCATACCTAAAAGTCCATTTGAATCCAAATTCTCAGGTGGTCGCTTTCAGCTGCCCAGCAGCACAGTGAGTACAGCACGAACGTTTGGCCTCTGCTCCCACAGCAGAAGATCCAGGAGGGAAAGCTGGTGCTGGACCTGTTCAGCACACAATCACCTTTACATTGGTGCATCCATCGTTGCTTTCACTGCTCCCTTTCATACAGGAAAAGCATTCGAATGGAATCAGTTCAGAGCCTGCTCTCTGCTGCGCAGCAACACAGTCAGCACAGAATGAACAGTGGCATCTGCTCCCACAGCAGAAGAACCAGCAGGGAAAGCTGGTGCTGGGCCTCTTCAGCACACAGGCTGCTTTGCAACGGTGTCACCATCATTGCAGTCTCTCCTGGGTTTCATACCTAAAAGTCCATTACAATCCAAATTCTCAGCTGGTCGCTTTCAGCTGCCCAGCAGCCCAGTGAGTACAGCACGAACGTTTGGCCTCTGCTCCCACAGCAGAAGAGCCAGGAGGGAAAGCTGGTGTTGGACCTGTTCAGCACACAGTCACTTTCACATCGGTGCATCTATCGTTGCTTTCACTGCTCCCTTTCATACAGGAAAATCATTTGAATGGAATCAGTCCAGAGCCTGCTCTCTGCTGCGCAGCAACACAGTCAGCACAGAAGGAACAGTGGCATCTGCTCCCACAGCAGAAGAACCAGCAGGGAAAGCTAGTGCTGGGCCTCTTCAGCACACAGGCTGCTTTGCAACGGTGTCACCATCACTGCAGTCTCTCTCTCCTGCCCAGCAGCACGGTTTCATACCTAAAATTTGAATGGAATCAGTTCAGAGCCTGCTCTCTCCATTTGAATCAGCACACAACGGTGTCATTCTCTCAGTTTCATGGTCCATTTGAATCCAAATTCTCAGCTGCCCAGCAGCACAGTGAGTACAGCACGAACGTTTGGCTTCTGCTCCCACAGCAGAAGAGCCAGGAGGGAAAGCTTGTGCTGGACCTGTTCAGCACACAATCACCTTTACATTGGTGCATCCATCGTTGCTTTCACTGCTCCCTTTCATACAGGAAAAGCATTTGAATGGAATCAGTTCAGAGCCTGCTCTCTGCTGCGCAGCAACACAGTCAGCACAGAATGAACAGTGGCATCTGCTCCCACAGCAGAAGAACCAGCAGGGAAAGCTAGTGCTGGGCCTCTTCAGCACACAGGCTGCTTTGCAACGGTGTCACCATCATTGCAGTCTCTCCTCGGTTTCATACCTAAAAGTCCATTTGAATCCAAATTCTCAGCTGGTCGCTTTCAGCTGCAGGCAGCACAGTGAGTGCAGCACGAACGTTTGGCCTCTGCTCCCACAGCAGAAGAGCCAGGAGGGAAAGCTTGTGCTGGACCTGTTCAGCACACAATCACCTTTACATTGGTGCATCCATCGTTGCTTTCACTGCTCCCTTTCATACAGGAAAAGCATTTGAATGGAATCAGTTCAGAGCCTGCTCTCTGCTGTGCAGCAACACAGTCAGCGCAGAATGAACAGTGGCATCTGCTCCCACAGCAGAAGAACCAGCAGGGAAAGCTAGTGCTGGGCCTCTTCAGCACACAGGCTGCTTTGCAACGGTGTCACCATCATTGCAGTCTCTCCTCGGTTTCATACCTAAAAGTCCATTTGAATCCAAATTCTCAGCTGGTCGCTTTCAGCTGCCCAGCAGCACAGTGAGTACAGCACGAACGTTTGGCTTCTGCTCCCACAGCAGAAGAGCCAGGAGGGAAAGCTTGTGCTGGACCTGTTCAGCACACAATCACCTTTACATTGGTGCATCCATCGTTGCTTTCACTGCTCCCTTTCATACAGGAAAAGCATTTGAATGGAATCAGTTCAGAGCCTGCTCTCTGCTGCGCAGCAACACAGTCAGCGCAGAATGAACAGTGGCATCTGCTCCCACAGCAGAAGAACCAGCAGGGAAAGCTAGTGCTGGGCCTCTTCAGCACACAGGCTGCTTTGCAACGGTGTCACCATCATTGCAGTCTCTCCTCGGTTTCATACCTAAAAGTCCATTTGAATCCAAATTCTCAGCTGGTCTCTCTCAGCTGCAAGCAGCACAGTGAGTACAGCACGAACGTTTGGCTTCTGCTCCCACAGCAGAAGAGCCAGGAGGGAAAGCTTGTGCTGGACCTGTTCAGCACACAATCACCTTTACATTGGTGCATCCATCGTTGCTTTCACTGCTCCCTTTCATACAGGAAAAGCATTTGAATGGAATCAGTTCAGAGCCTGCTCTCTGCTGCGCAGCAACACAGTCAGCACAGAATGAACAGTGGCATCTGCTCCCACAGCAGAAGAACCAGCAGGGAAAGCTAGTGCTGGGCCTCTTCAGCACACAGGCTGCTTTGCAACGGTGTCACCATCATTGCAGTCTCTCCTCGGTTTCATACCTAAAAGTCCATTTGAATCCAAATTCTCAGCTGGTCTCTCTCAGCTGCAGCAGCACAGTGAGTACAGCACGAACGTTTGGCTTCTGCTCCCACAGCAGAAGAGTCAGGATTGAAAGCTTGTGCTGGACCTGTTCAGCACACAATCACCTTTACATTGGTGCATCCATCGTTGCTTTCACTGCTCCCTTTCATACAGGAAAAGCATTTGAATGGAATCAGTTCAGAGCCTGCTCTCTGCTGGCAGCAACACAGTCAGCACAGAATGAACAGTGGCATCTGCTCCCACAGCAGAAGAACCAGCAGGGAAAGCTGGTGCTGGGCCTCTTCAGCACACAGGCTGCTTTGCAACGGTGTCACCATCATTGCAGTCTCTCCTCGGTTTCATACCTAAAAGTCCATTTGAATCCAAATTCTCAGCTGGTCTCTCTCAGCTGCAGGCAGCACAGTGAGTACAGCACGAACGTTTGGCCTCTGCTCCCACAGCAGAAGAGCCAGGAGGGAAAGCTGGTGCTGGACCTGTTCAGCACACAATCACCTTTACATTGGTGCATCCATCGTTGCTTTCACTGCTCACTTTCATACAGGAAAAGCATTTGAATGGAATCAGTTCAGAGCCTGCTCTCTGCTGGCAGCAACACAGTCAGCACAGAATGAACAGTGGCATCTGCTCCCACAGCAGAAGAACCAGCAGGGAAAGCTGGTGCTGGGCCTCTTCAGCACACAGGCTGCTTTGCAACGGTGTCACCATCATTGCAGTCTCTCCTCGGTTTCATACCTAAAAGTCCATTTGAATCCAAATTCTCAGCTGGTCTCTCTCAGCTGCAGGCAGCACAGTGAGTACAGCACGAACGTTTGGCCTCTGCTCCCACAGCAGAAGAGCCAGGAGGGAAAGCTGGTGCTGGACCTGTTCAGCACACAATCACCTTTACATTGGTGCATCCATCGTTGCTTTCACTGCTCCCTTTCATACAGGAAAAGCATTTGAATGGAATCAGTTCAGAGCCTGCTCTCTGCTGGCAGCAACACAGTCAGCACAGAATGAACAGTGGCATCTGCTCCCACAGCAGAAGAACCAGCAGGGAAAGCTGGTGCTGGGCCTCTTCAGCACACAGGCTGCTTTGCAACGGTGTCACCATCATTGCAGTCTCTCCTCGGTTTCATACCTAAAAGTCCATTTGAATCCAAATTCTCAGCTGGTCGCTCTCAGCTGCAGGCAGCACAGTGAGTACAGCACGAACGTTTGGCTTCTGCTCCCACAGCAGAAGAGCCAGGAGGGAAAGCTGGTGCTGGACCTGTTCAGCACACAATCACCTTTACATTGGTGCATCCATCGTTGCTTTCACTGCTCACTTTCATACAGGAAAAGCATTTGAATGGAATCAGTTCAGAGCCTGCTCTCTGCTGCGCAGCAACACAGTCAGCACAGAATGAACAGTGGCATCTGCTCCCACAGCAGAAGAACCAGCAGGGAAAGCTGGTGCTGGGCCTCTTCAGCACACAGGCTGCTTTGCAACGGTGTCACCATCATTGCAGTCTCTCCTCGGTTTCATACCTAAAAGTCCATTTGAATCCAAATTCTCAGCTGGTCTCTCTCAGCTGCAGGCAGCACAGTGAGTACAGCACGAACGTTTGGCCTCTGCTCCCACAGCAGAAGAGCCAGGAGGGAAAGCTGGTGCTGGACCTGTTCAGCACACAATCACCTTTACATTGGTGCATCCATCGTTGCTTTCACTGCTCACTTTCATACAGGAAAAGCATTTGAATGGAATCAGTCCAGAGCCTGCTCTCTGCTGCGCAGCAACACAGTCAGCGCAGAATGAACAGTGGCATCTGCTCCCACAGCAGAAGAACCAGCAGGGAAAGCTAGTGCTGGGCCTCTTCAGCACACAGGCTGCTTTGCAACGGTGTCACCATCATTGCAGTCTCTCCTCGGTTTCATACCTAAAAGTCCATTTGAATCCAAATTCTCAGCTGGTCGCTCTCAGCTGCCCAGCAGCACAGTGAGTACAGCACGAACGTTTGGCTTCTGCTCCCACAGCAGAAGAGCCAGGAGGGAAAGCTGGTGCTGGACCTGTTCAGCACACAATCACCTTTACATTGGTGCATCCATCGTTGCTTTCACTGCTCCCTTTCATACAGGAAAAGCATTTGAATGGAATCAGTTCAGAGCCTGCTCTCTGCTGTGCAGCAACACAGTCAGCGCAGAATGAACAGTGGCATCTGCTCCCACAGCAGAAGAACCAGCAGGGAAAGCTGGTGCTGGGCCTCTTCAGCACACAGGCTGCTTTGCAACGGTGTCACCATCATTGCAGTCTCTCCTTGGTTTCATACCTAAAAGTCCATTTGAATCCAAATTCTCAGCTGGTCGCTCAGCTGCCCAGCAGCCCAGTGAGTACAGCACGAACGTTTGGCCTCTGCTCCCACAGCAGAAGAGCCAGGAGGGAAAGCTGGTGTTGGACCTGTTCAGCACACAGTCACTTTCACATCGGTGCATCCATCGTTGCTTTCACTGCTCCCTTTCATACAGGAAAATCATTTGAATGGAATCTGTCCAGAGCCTGCTCTCTGCTGCGCAGCAACACAGTCAGCACAGAATGAACAGTGGCATCTGCTCCCACAGCAGAAGAACCAGCAGGGAAAGCTAGTGCTGGGCCTCTTCAGCACACAGGCTGCTTTGCAACGGTGTCACCATCACTGCAGTCTCTCCTCGGTTTCATACCTAAAAGTCCATTTGAATCCAAATTCTCAGCTGGTCTCTCTCAGCTGCCCAGCAGCACAGTGAGTACAGCACGAACGTTTGGCTTCTGCTCCCACAGCAGAAGAGCCAGGATTGAAAGCTGGTGCTGGACCTGTTCAGCACACAATCACCTTTACATTGGTGCATCCATCGTTGCTTTCACTGCTCACTTTCATACAGGAAAAGCATTTGAATGGAATCAGTTCAGAGCCTGCTCTCTGCTGCGCAGCAACACAGTCACAGAATGAACAGTGGCATCTGCTCCCACAGCAGAAGAACCAGCAGGGAAAGCTAGTGCTGGGCCTCTTCAGCACACAGGCTGCTTTGCAACGGTGTCACCATCATTGCAGTCTCTCCTCGGTTTCATACCTAAAAGTCCATTTGAATCCAAATTCTCAGCTGGTCTCTCTCAGCTGCAGGCAGCACAGTGAGTACAGCACGAACGTTTGGCCTCTGCTCCCACAGCAGAAGAGCCAGGAGGGAAAGCTGGTGCTGGACCTGTTCAGCACACAATCACCTTTACATTGGTGCATCCATCGTTGCTTTCACTGCTCACTTTCATACAGGAAAAGCATTTGAATGGAATCAGTTCAGAGCCTGCTCTCTGCTGCGCAGCAACACAGTCAGCGCAGAATGAACAGTGGCATCTGCTCCCACAGCAGAAGAACCAGCAGGGAAAGCTAGTGCTGGGCCTCTTCAGCACACAGGCTGCTTTGCAACGGTGTCACCATCATTGCAGTCTCTCCTCGGTTTCATACCTAAAAGTCCATTTGAATCCAAATTCTCAGCTGGTCGCTTTCAGCTGCCCAGCAGCCCAGTGAGTACAGCACGAACGTTTGGCCTCTGCTCCCACAGCAGAAGAGCCAGGATTGAAAGCTGGTGCTGGACCTGTTCAGCACACAATCACCTTTACATTGGTGCATCCATCGTTGCTTTCACTGCTCACTTTCATACAGGAAAAGCATTTGAATGGAATCAGTTCAGAGCCTGCTCTCTGCTGCGCAGCAACACAGTCAGCGCAGAATGAACAGTGGCATCTGCTCCCACAGCAGAAGAACCAGCAGGGAAAGCTAGTGCTGGGCCTCTTCAGCACACAGGCTGCTTTGCAACGGTGTCACCATCATTGCAGTCTCTCCTCGGTTTCATACCTAAAAGTCCATTTGAATCCAAATTCTCAGCTGGTCGCTTTCAGCTGCCCAGCAGCACAGTGAGTACAGCACGAACGTTTGGCCTCTGCTCCCACAGCAGAAGAGCCAGGATTGAAAGCTTGTGCTGGACCTGTTCAGCACACAATCACCTTTACATTGGTGCATCCATCGTTGCTTTCACTGCTCCCTTTCATACAGGAAAAGCATTTGAATGGAATCAGTTCAGAGCCTGCTCTCTGCTGCGCAGCAACACAGTCAGCGCAGAATGAACAGTGGCATCTGCTCCCACAGCAGAAGAACCAGCAGGGAAAGCTAATGCTGGGCCTCTTCAGCACACAGGCTGCTTTGCAACGGTGTCACCATCATTGCAGTCTCTCCTCGGTTTCATACCTAAAAGTCCATTTGAATCCAAATTCTCAGCTGGTCGCTTCAGCTGCCCAGCAGCACAGTGAGTACAGCACGAACGTTTGGCTTCTGCTCCCACAGCAGAAGTGTCAGGATTGAAAGCTTGTGCTGGACCTGTGCAGCACACAATCACCTTTACATTGGTGCATCCATCGTTGCTTTCACTGCTCCCTTTCATACAGGAAAAGCATTTGAATGGAATCAGTTCAGAGCCTGCTCTCTGCTGGCAGCAACACAGTCAGCACAGAAAGAACAGTGGCATCTGCTCCCACAGCAGAAGAACCAGCAGGGAAAGCTGGTGCTGGGCCTCTTCAGCACACAGGCTGCTTTGCAACGGTGTCACCATCATTGCAGTCTCTCCTCGGTTTCATACCTAAAAGTCCATTTGAATCCAAATTCTCAGCTGGTCGCTCTCAGCTGCAGGCAGCACAGTGAGTACAGCACGAACGTTTGGCCTCTGCTCCCACAGCAGAAGTGTCAGGAGGGAAAGCTGTGCTGGACCTGTTCAGCACACAATCACCTTTACATTGGTGCATCCATCGTTGCTTTCACTGCTCCCTTTCATACAGGAAAAGCATTTGAATGGAATCAGTTCAGAGCCTGCTCTCTGCTGCGCAGCAACACAGTCAGCGCAGAATGAACAGTGGCATCTGCTCCCACAGCAGAAGAACCAGCAGGGAAAGCTGGTGCTGGGCCTCTTCAGCACACAGGCTGCTTTGCAACGGTGTCACCATCATTGCAGTCTCTCCTCGGTTTCATACCTAAAAGTCCATTTGAATCCAAATTCTCAGCTGGTCTCTCTCAGCTGCAGGCAGCACAGTGAGTACAGCACGAACGTTTGGCCTCTGCTCCCACAGCAGAAGAGCCAGGAGGGAAAGCTGGTGCTGGACCTGTTCAGCACACAATCACCTTTACATTGGTGCATCCATCGTTGCTTTCACTGCTCCCTTTCATACAGGAAAAGCATTTGAATGGAATCAGTTCAGAGCCTGCTCTCTGCTGCGCAGCAACACAGTCAGCGCAGAATGAACAGTGGCATCTGCTCCCACAGCAGAAGAACCAGCAGGGAAAGCTAATGCTGGGCCTCTTCAGCACACAGGCTGCTTTGCAACGGTGTCACCATCATTGCAGTCTCTCCTCGGTTTCATACCTAAAAGTCCATTTGAATCCAAATTCTCAGCTGGTCGCTTTCAGCTGCCCAGCAGCACAGTGAGTACAGCACGAACGTTTGGCTTCTGCTCCCACAGCTGAAGTGTCAGGATTGAAAGCTTGTGCTGGACCTGTGCACCACACAATCACCTTTACATTGGTGCATCCATCGTTGCTTTCACTGCTCCCTTTCATACAGGAAAAGCATTTGAATGGAATCAGTTCAGAGCCTGCTCTCTGCTGGCAGCAACACAGTCAGCACACAAAGAACAGTGGCATCTGCTCCCAAAGCAGAAGAACCAGCAGGGAAAGCTAGTGCTGGGCCTCTTCAGCACACAGGCTGCTTTGCAACGGTGTCACCATCATTGCAGTCTCTCCTCGGTTTCATACCTAAAAGTCCATTTGAATCCAAATTCTCAGCTGGTCGCTTTCAGCTGCCCAGCAGCACAGTGAGTACAGCACGAACGTTTGGCCTCTGCTCCCACAGCAGAAGTGTCAGGATTGAAAGCTGGTGCTGGACCTGTTCAGCACACAATCACCTTTACATTGGTGCATCCATCGTTGCTTTCACTGCTCACTTTCATACAGGAAAAGCATTTGAATGGAATCAGTTCAGAGCCTGCTCTCTGCTGGCAGCAACACAGCACAGAATGAACAGTGGCATCTGCTCCCACAGCAGAAGAACCAGCAGGGAAAGCTAGTGCTGGGCCTCTTCAGCACACAGGCTGCTTTGCAACGGTGTCACCATCATTGCAGTCTCTCCTCGGTTTCATACCTAAAAGTCCATTTGAATCCAAATTCTCAGCTGGTCGCTTTCAGCTGCCCAGCAGCACAGTGAGTACAGCACGAACGTTTGGCTTCTGCTCCCACAGCAGAAGAGCCAGGAGGGAAAGCTTGTGCTGGACCTGTTCAGCACACAATCACCTTTACATTGGTGCATCCATCGTTGCTTTCACTGCTCCCTTTCATACAGGAAAAGCATTTGAATGGAATCAGTCCAGAGCCTGCTCTCTGCTGTGCAGCAACACAGTCAGCGCAGAATGAACAGTGGCATCTGCTCCCACAGCAGAAGAACCAGCAGGGAAAGCTGGTGCTGGGCCTCTTCAGCACACAGGCTGCTTTGCAACGGTGTCACCATCACTGCAGTCTCTCCTTGGTTTCATACCTAAAAGTCCATTTGAATCCAAATTCTCAGCTGGTCGCTTTCAGCTGCCCAGCAGCCCAGTGAGTACAGCACGAACGTTTGGCCTCTGCTCCCACAGCAGAAGAGCCAGGAGGGAAAGCTTGTGCTGGACCTGTTCAGCACACAATCACCTTTACATTGGTGCATCCATCGTTGCTTTCACTGCTCCCTTTCATACAGGAAAAGCATTTGAATGGAATCAGTCCAGAGCCTGCTCTCTGCTGCGCAGCAACACAGTCAGCGCAGAATGAACCGTGGCATCTGCTCCCACAGCAGAAGAACCAGCAGGGAAAGCTAGTGCTGGGCCTCTTCAGCACACAGGCTGCTTTGCAACGGTGTCACCATCATTGCAGTCTCTCCTCGGTTTCATACCTAAAACTCCATTTGAATCCAAATTCTCAGCTGGTCTCTCTCAGCTGCAGTCAGCACAGTGAGTACAGCACGAACGTTTGGCCTCTGCTCCCACAGCAGAAGTGTCAGGATTGAAAGCTTGTGCTGGACCTGTGCACCACACAATCACCTTTACATTGGTGCATCCATCGTTGCTTTCACTGCTCCCTTTCATACAGGAAAAGCATTTGAATGGAATCAGTTCAGAGCCTGCTCTCTGCTGGCAGGAACACAGTCAGCACAGAAAGAACTGTGGCATCTGCTCCCACAGCAGAAGAACCAGCAGGGAAAGCTGGTGCTGGGCCTCTTCAGCACACAGGCTGCTTTGCAACGGTGTCACCATCATTGCAGTCTCTCCTCGGTTTCATACCTAAAAGTCCATTTGAATCCAAATTCTCAGCTGGTCGCTTTCAGCTGCCCAGCAGCACAGTGAGTACAGCACGAACGTTTGGCCTCTGCTCCCACAGCAGAAGTGTCAGGATTGAAAGCTGGTGCTGGACCTGTTCAGCACACAATCACCTTTACATTGGTGCATCCATCGTTGCTTTCACTGCTCACTTTCATACAGGAAAAGCATTTGAATGGAATCAGTTCAGAGCCTGCTCTCTGCTGGCAGCAACACAGCACAGAATGAACAGTGGCATCTGCTCCCACAGCAGAAGAACCAGCAGGGAAAGCTGGTGCTGGGCCTCTTCAGCACACAGGCTGCTTTGCAACGGTGTCACCATCATTGCAGTCTCTCCTCGGTTTCATACCTAAAAGTCCATTTGAATCCAAATTCTCAGCTGGTCGCTTTCAGCTGCCCAGCAGCACAGTGAGTACAGCACGAACGTTTGGCCTCTGCTCCCACAGCAGAAGAGCCAGGAGGGAAAGCTGGTGCTGGACCTGTTCAGCACACAATCACCTTTACATTGGTGCATCCATCGTTGCTTTCACTGCTCACTTTCATACAGGAAAAGCATTTGAATGGAATCAGTTCAGAGCCTGCTCTCTGCTGGGAGCAACACAGCACAGAATGAACAGTGGCATCTGCTCCCACAGCAGAAGAGCCAGCAGGGAAAGCTGGTGCTGGGCCTCTTCAGCACACAGGCTGCTTTGCAACGGTGTCACCATCATTGCAGTCTCTCCTCGGTTTCATACCTAAAAGTCCATTTGAATCCAAATTCTCAGCTGGTCTCTCTCAGCTGCAGGCAGCACAGTGAGTACAGCACGAACGTTTGGCCTCTGCTCCCAAGGCAGAAGAGCCAGGAGGGAAAGCTGGTGCTGGACCTGTTCAGCACACAATCACCTTTACATTGGTGCATCCATCGTTGCTTTCACTGCTCACTTTCATACAGGAAAAGCATTTGAATGGAATCAGTCCAGAGCCTGCTCTCTGCTGCGCAGCAACACAGTCAGCGCAGAATGAACAGTGGCATCTGCTCCCACAGCAGAAGAACCAGCAGGGAAAGCTAGTGCTGGGCCTCTTCAGCACACAGGCTGCTTTGCAACGGTGTCACCATCATTGCAGTCTCTCCTCGGTTTCATACCTAAAAGTCCATTTGAATCCAAATTCTCAGCTGGTCGCTTTCAGCTGCCCAGCAGCACAGTGAGTACAGCACGAACGTTTGGCCTCTGCTCCCACAGCAGAAGAGCCAGGAGGGAAAGCTGGTGCTGGACCTGTTCAGCACACAATCACCTTTACATTGGTGCATCCATCGTTGCTTTCACTGCTCCCTTTCATACAGGAAAAGCATTTGAATGGAATCAGTCCAGAGCCTGCTCTCTGCTGTGCACCAACACAGTCAGCGCAGAATGAACAGTGGCATCTGCTCCCACAGCAGAAGAACCAGCAGGGAAAGCTGGTGCTGGGCCTCTTCAGCACACAGGCTGCTTTGCAACGGTGGCACCATCATTGCAGTCTCTCCTTGGTTTCATACCTAAAAGTCCATTTGAATCCAAATTCTCAGCTGGTCGCTTTCAGCTGCCCAGCAGCCCAGTGAGTACAGCACGAACGTTTGGCTTCTGCTCCCACAGCAGAAGAGCCAGGAGGGAAAGATGGTGTTGGACCTGTTCAGCACACAGTCACTTTCACATCGGTGCATCCATCGTTGCTTTCACTGCTCCCTTTCATACAGGAAAATCATTTGAATGGAATCTGTCCAGAGCCTGCTCTCTGCCGCGCAGCAACACAGTCAGCACAGAATGAACAGTGGCATCTGCTCCCACAGCAGACGAACCAGCAGGGAAAGCTAGTGCTGGGCCTCTTCAGCACACAGGCTGCTTTGCAACGGTGTCACCATCACTGCAGTCTCTCCTCGGTTTCATACCTAAAAGTCCATTTGAATCCAAATTCTCAGCTGGTCTCTCTCAGCTGCAGGCAGCACAGTGAGTACAGCACGAACGTTTGGCCTTTGCTCCCACAGCAGAAGTGTCAGGATTGAAAGCTGGTGCTGGACCTGTTCAGCACACAATCACCTTTACACTGGTGCATCCATCATTGCTTTCACTGCTCACTTTCATAGAGGAAAAGCATTTGAATGGAATCAGTTCAGAGCCTGCTCTCTGCTGGCAGCAACACAGCACAGAATGAACAGTGGCATCTGCTCCCACAGCAGAAGAACCAGCAGGGAAAGCTGGTGCTGGGCCTCTTCAGCACACAGGCTGCTTTGCAACGGTGTCACCATCATTGCAGTCTCTCCTCGGTTTCATACCTAAAAGTCCATTTGAATCCAAATTCTCAGCTGGTCTCTCTCAGCTGCAGGCAGCACAGTGAGTACAGCACGAACGTTTGGCCTCTGCTCCCACAGCAGAAGAGCCAGGAGGGAAAGCTGGTGCTGGACCTGTTCAGCACACAATCACCTTTACATTGGTGCATCCATCGTTGCTTTCACTGCTCACTTTCATACAGGAAAAGCATTTGAATGGAATCAGTTCAGAGCCTGCTCTCTGCTGCGCAGCAACACAGTCAGCGCAGAATGAACCGTGGCATCAGCTCCCACAGCAGAAGAACCAGCAGGGAAAGCTAATGCTGGGCCTCTTCAGCACACAGGCTGCTTTGCAACGGTGTCACCATCATTGCAGTCTCTCCTCGGTTTCATACCTAAAAGTCCATTTGAATCCAAATTCTCAGCTGGTCGCTTTCAGCTGCCCAGCAGCCCAGTGAGTACAGCACGAACGTTTGGCTTCTGCTCCCACAGCAGAAGAGCCAGGATTGAAAGCTGGTGCTGGACCTGTTCAGCACACAATCACCTTTACATTGGTGCATCCATCGTTGCTTTCACTGCTCACTTTCCTACAGGAAAAGCATTTGAATGGAATCAGTCCAGAGCCTGCTCTCTGCTGCGCAGCAACACAGTCAGCGCAGAATGAACAGTGGCATCTGCTCCCACAGCAGAAGAACCAGCAGGGAAAGCTAATGCTGGGCCTCTTCAGCACACAGGCTGCTTTGCAACGGTGTCACCATCATTGCAGTCTCTCCTCGGTTTCATACCTAAAAGTCCATTTGAATCCAAATTCTCAGCTGGTCGCTTTCAGCTGCCCAGCAGCACAGTGAGTACAGCACGAACGTTTGGCTTCTGCTCCCACAGCAGAAGAGCCAGGATTGAAAGCTTGTGCTGGACCTGTTCAGCACACAATCACCTTTACATTGGTGCATCCATCGTTGCTTTCACTGCTCCCTTTCATACAGGAAAATCATTTGAATGGAATCAGTTCAGAGCCTGCTCTCTGCTGCGCAGCAACACAGTCAGCGCAGAATGAACAGTGGCATCTGCTCCCACAGCAGAAGAACCAGCAGGGAAAGCGAATGCTGGGCCTCTTCAGCACACAGGCTGCTTTGCAACGGTGTCACCATCATTGCAGTCTCTCCTCGGTTTCATACCTAAAAGTCCATTTGAATCCAAATTCTCAGCTGATCGCTTTCAGCTGCCCAGCAGCCCAGTGAGTACAGCACGAACGTTTGGCTTCTGCTCCCACAGCAGAAGTGTCAGGATTGAAAGCTTGTGCTGGACCTGTGCAGCACACAATCACTCTCTGCTGCGCAGCAACACAGTCAGCGCAGAATGAACAGTGGCATCTGCTCCCACAGCAGAAGAACCAGCAGGGAAAGCTAGTGCTGGGCCTCTTCAGCACACAGGCTGCTTTGCAACGGTGTCACCATCATTGCAGTCTCTCCTCGGTTTCATACCTAAAAGTCCATTTGAATCCAAATTCTCAGCTGGTCGCTTTCAGCTGCCCAGCAGCCCAGTGAGTACAGCACGAACGTTTGGCCTCTGCTCCCACAGCAGAAGAGCCAGGAGGGAAAGCTGGTGCTGGACCTGTTCAGCACACAATCACCTTTACATTGGTGCATCCATCGTTGCTTTCACTGCTCCCTTTCATACAGGAAAAGCATTTGAATGGAATCAGTCCAGAGCCTGCTCTCTGCTGCGCAGCAACACAGTCAGCGCAGAATGAACAGTGGCATCTGCTCCCACAGCAGAAGAACCAGCAGGGAAAGCTGGTGCTGGGCCTCTTCAGCACACAGGCTGCTTTGCAACGGTGTCACCATCATTGCAGTCTCTCCTCGGTTTCATACCTAAAAGTCCATTTGAATCCAAATTCTCAGCTGGTCTCTCTCAGCTGCAGGCAGCCCAGTGAGTACAGCACGAACGTTTGGCCTCTGCTCCCACAGCAGAAGAGCCAGGAGGGAAAGCTGGTGCTGGACCTGTTCAGCACACAATCACCTTTACATTGGTGCATCCATCGTTGCTTTCACTGCTCACTTTCATACAGGAAAAGCATTTGAATGGAATCAGTCCAGAGCCTGCTCTCTGCTGCGCAGCAACACAGTCAGCGCAGAATGAACAGTGGCATCTGCTCCCACAGCAGAAGAACCAGCAGGGAAAGCTGGTGCTGGGCCTCTTCAGCACACAGGCTGCTTTGCAACGGTGTCACCATCATTGCAGTCTCTCCTCGGTTTCATACCTAAAAGTCCATTTGAATCCAAATTCTCAGCTGGTCTCTCAGCTGCAGGCAGCCCAGTGAGTACAGCACGAACGTTTGGCCTCTGCTCCCACAGCAGAAGAGCCAGGAGGGAAAGCTTGTGCTGGACCTGTTCAGCACACAATCACCTTTACATTGGTGCATCCATCGTTGCTTTCACTGCTCCCTTTCATACAGGAAAAGCATTTGAATGGAATCAGTTCAGAGCCTGCTCTCTGCTGCGCAGCAACACAGTCAGCACAGAATGAACAGTGGCATCTGCTCCCACAGCAGAAGAACCAGCAGGGAAAGCTGGTGCTGGGCCTCTTCAGAACACGGGCTGCAAAGCGACGGAGGAACCATCATTGCAGTCTCTCCTGGGTTGCATACGTAAAAGTCCATTTGAATCCAAATTCTCAGCTGGTCGCTTTCAGCTGCAGCAGCACAGTGAGTACAGCACGAACGTTTGGCCTCTGCTCCCACAGCAGAAGTGTCAGGATTGAAAGCTGGTGCTGGACCTGTTCAGCACACAATCACCTTTACATTGGTGCATCCATCGTTGCTTTCACTGCTCCCTTTCATACAGGAAAAGCATTTGAATGGAATCAGTTCAGAGCCTGCTCTCTGCTGGCAGCAACACAGCACAGAATGAACAGTGGCATCTGCTCCCACAGCAGAAGAACCAGCAGGGAAAGCTGGTGCTGGGCCTCTTCAGCACACAGGCTGCTTTGCAACGGTGTCACCATCATTGCAGTCTCTCCTCGGTTTCATACCTAAAAGTCCATTTGAATCCAAATTCTCTGCTGGTCGCTCTCAGCTGCAGGCAGCACAGTGAGTACAGCACGAACGTTTGGCCTCTGCTCCCACAGCAGAAGTGTCAGGAGGGAAAGCTGGTGCTGGACCTGTTCAGCACACAATCACCTTTACATTGGTGCATCCATCGTTGCTTTCACTGCTCCCTTTCATACAGGAAAAGCATTTGAATGGAATCAGTTCAGAGCCTGCTCTCTGCTGCGCAGCAACACAGTCAGCACAGAATGAACAGTGGCATCTGCTCCCACACAGTCACTTTCACATCGGTGCATCCATCGTTGCTTTCACTGCTCCCTTTCATACAGGAAAATCATTTGAATGGAATCTGTCCAGAGCCTGCTCTCTGCTGCGCAGCAACACAGTCAGCACAGAATGAACAGTGGCATCTGCTCCCACAGCAGAAGAACCAGCAGGGAAAGCTAGTGCTGGGCCTCTTCAGCACACAGGCTGCTTTGCAACGGTGTCACCATCATTGCAGTCTCTCCTCGGTTTCATACCTAAAAGTCCATTTGAATCCAAATTCTCAGCTGGTCGCTTTCAGCTGCCCAGCAGCACAGTGAGTACAGCACGAACGTTTGGCCTCTGCTCCCACAGCAGAAGAGCCAGGAGGGAAAGCTGGTGCTGGACCTGTTCAGCACACAATCACCTTTACATTGGTGCATCCATCGTTGCTTTCACTGCTCACTTTCATACAGGAAAAGCATTTGAATGGAATCAGTTCAGAGCCTGCTCTCTGCTGCGCAGCAACACAGTCAGCGCAGAATGAACAGTGGCATCTGCTCCCACAGCAGAAGAACCAGCAGGGAAAGCTAATGCTGGGCCTCTTCAGCACACAGGCTGCTTTGCAACGGTGTCACCATCATTGCAGTCTCTCCTCGGTTTCATACCTAAAAGTCCATTTGAATCCAAATTCTCAGCTGGTCGCTTTCAGCTGCCCAGCAGCCCAGTGAGTACAGCACGAACGTTTGGCTTCTGCTCCCACAGCAGAAGAGCCAGGATTGAAAGCTGGTGCTGGACCTGTTCAGCACACAATCACCTTTACATTGGTGCATCCATCGTTGCTTTCACTGCTCACTTTCATACAGGAAAAGCATTTGAATGGAATCAGTTCAGAGCCTGCTCTCTGCTGCGCAGCAACACAGTCAGAGCAGAATGAACAGTGGCATCTGCTCCCACAGCAGAAGAACCAGCAGGGAAAGCTAGTGCTGGGCCTCTTCAGCACACAGGCTGCTTTGCAACGGTGTCACCATCATTGCAGTCTCTCCTCGGTTTCATACCTAAAAGTCCATTTGAATCCAAATTCTCAGCTGGTCGCTTTCAGCTGCCCAGCAGCACAGTGAGTACAGCACGAACGTTTGGCCATTGCTCCCACAGCAGAAGTGTCAGGATTGAAAGCTTGTGCTGGACCTGTTCAGCACACAATCACCTTTACATTGGTGCATCCATCGTTGCTTTCACTGCTCCCTTTCATACAGGAAAAGCATTTGAATGGAATCAGTTCAGAGCCTGCTCTCTGCTGCGCAGCAACACAGTCAGCGCAGAATGAACAGTGGCATCTGCTCCCACAGCAGAAGAACCAGCAGGGAAAGCTGGTGCTGGGCCTCTTCAGCACACAGGCTGCTTTGCAACGGTGTCACCATCATTGCAGTCTCTCCTCGGTTTCATACCTAAAACTCCATTTGAATCCAAATTCTCAGCTGGTCTCTCTCAGCTGCAGGCAGCACAGTGAGTACAGCACGAACGTTTGGCCTCTGCTCCCACAGCAGAAGTGTCAGGATTGAAAGCTGGTGCTGGACCTGTTCAGCACACAATCACCTTTACATTGGTGCATCCATCGTTGCTTTCACTGCTCACTTTCATACAGGAAAAGCATTTGAATGGAATCAGTCCAGAGCCTGCTCTCTGCTGCGCAGCAACACAGTCAGCGCAGAATGAACAGTGGCATCTGCTCCCACAGCAGAAGAACCAGCAGGGAAAGCTAATGCTGGGCCTCTTCAGCACACAGGCTGCTTTGCAACGGTGTCACCATCATTGCAGTCTCTCCTCGGTTTCATACCTAAAAGTCCATTTGAATCCAAATTCTCAGCTGGTCGCTCTCAGCTGCCCAGCAGCCCAGTGAGTACAGCACGAACGTTTGGCCTCTGCTCCCACAGCAGAAGAGCCAGGAGGGAAAGCTGGTGCTGGACCTGTTCAGCACACAATCACCTTTACATTGGTGCATCCATCGTTGCTTTCACTGCTCACTTTCATACAGGAAAAGCATTTGAATGGAATCAGTCCAGAGCCTGCTCTCTGCTGCGCAGCAACACAGTCAGCGCAGAATGAACAGTGGCATCTGCTCCCACAGCAGAAGAACCAGCAGGGAAAGCTAATGCTGGGCCTCTTCAGCACACAGGCTGCTTTGCAACGGTGTCACCATCATTGCAGTCTCTCCTCGGTTTCATACCTAAAACTCCATTTGAATCCAAATTCTCAGCTGGTCGCTCTCAGCTGCAGGCAGCCCAGTGAGTACAGCACGAACGTTTGGCCTCTGCTCCCACAGCAGAAGAGCCAGGAGGGAAAGCTGGTGCTGGACCTGTTCAGCACACAATCACCTTTACATTGGTGCATCCATCGTTGCTTTCACTGCTCACTTTCATACAGGAAAAGCATTTGAATGGAATCAGTCCAGAGCCTGCTCTCTGCTGCGCAGCAACACAGTCAGCGCAGAATGAACAGTGGCATCTGCTCCCACAGCAGAAGAACCAGCAGGGAAAGCTAGTGCTGGGCCTCTTCAGCACACAGGCTGCTTTGCAACGGTGTCACCATCATTGCAGTCTCTCCTCGGTTTCATACCTAAAAGTCCATTTGAATCCAAATTCTCAGCTGGTCGCTCTCAGCTGCAGGCAGCACAGTGAGTACAGCACGAACGTTTGGCCTCTGCTCCCACAGCAGAAGAGCCAGGAGGGAAAGCTGGTGCTGGACCTGTTCAGCACACAGTCACCTTTACATTGGTGCATCCATCGTTGCTTTCACTGCTCCCTTTCATACAGGAAAATCATTTGAATGGAATCAGTTCAGAGCCTGCTCTCTGCTGCGCAGCAACACAGTCAGCGCAGAATAAACAGTGGCATCTGCTCCCACAGCAGAAGAACCAGCAGGGAAAGCTGGTGCTGGGCCTCTTCAGCACACAGGCTGCTTTGCAACGGTGTCACCATCATTGCAGTCTCTCCTCGGTTTCATACCTAAAAGTCCATTTGAATCCAAATTCTCAGCTGGTCGCCCTCAGCTGCAGGCAGCACAGTGAGTACAGCACGAACGTTTGGCCTCTGCTCCCACAGCAGAAGAGCCAGGAGGGAAAGCTGGTGCTGGACCTGTTCAGCACACAATCACCTTCACATTGGTGCATCCATCGTTGCTTTCACTGCTCCCTTTCATACAGGAAAAGCATTTGAATGGAATCAGTTCAGAGCCTGCTCTCTGCTGCGCAGCAACACAGTCAGCGCAGAATGAACAGTGGCATCTGCTCCCACAGCAGAAGAACCAGCAGGGAAAGCTAATGCTGGGCCTCTTCAGCACACAGGCTGCTTTGCAACGGTGTCACCATCATTGCAGTCTCTCCTCGGTTTCATACCTAAAAGTCCATTTGAATCCAAATTCCCAGGTGGTCGCTTTCAGCTGCCCAGCAGCCCAGTGAGTACAGCACGAACGTTTGGCCTCTGCTCCCACAGCAGAAGAGCCAGGATTGAAAGCTGGTGCTGGACCTGTTCAGCACACAATCACCTTTACATTGGTGCATCCATCGTTGCTTTCACTGCTCACTTTCCTACAGGAAAAGCATTTGAATGGAATCAGTCCAGAGCCTGCTCTCTGCTGCGCAGCAACACAGTCAGCGCAGAATGAACAGTGGCATCTGCTCCCACAGCAGAAGAACCAGCAGGGAAAGCTAATGCTGGGCCTCTTCAGCACACAGGCTGCTTTGCAACGGTGTCACCATCATTGCAGTCTCTCCTCGGTTTCATACCTAAAACTCCATTTGAATCCAAATTCTCAGCTGGTCGCTTTCAGCTGCCCAGCAGCACAGTGAGTACAGCACGAACGTTTGGCTTCTGCTCCCACAGCAGAAGAGCCAGGAATGAAAGCTTGTGCTGGACCTGTTCAGCACACAATCACCTTTACATTGGTGCATCCATCGTTGCTTTCACTGCTCCCTTTCATACAGGAAAATCATTTGAATGGAATCAGTTCAGAGCCTGCTCTCTGCTGCGCAGCAACACAGTCAGTGCAGAATGAACAGTGGCATCTGCTCCCACAGCAGAAGAACCAGCAGGGAAAGCGAATGCTGGGCCTCTTCAGCACACAGGCTGCTTTGCAACGGTGTCACCATCATTGCAGTCTCTCCTCGGTTTCATACCTAAAAGTCCATTTGAATCCAAATTCTCAGGTGGTCGCTTTCAGCTGTTCAGCAGCCCAGTGAGTACAGCACGAACGTTTGGCTTCTGCTCCCACAGCAGAAGTGTCAGGATTGAAAGCTTGTGCTGGACCTGTGCAGCACACAATCACCTTTACATTGGTGCATCCATCGTTGCTTTCACTGCTCCCTTTCATACAGGAAAAGCATTTGAATGGAATCAGTTCAGAGCCTGCTCTCTGCTGGCAGCAACACAGTCAGCACAGAAAGAACAGTGGCATCTGCTCCCACAGCAGAAGAACCAGGAGGGAAAGCTGGTGCTGGGCCTCTTCAGCACACAGGCTGCTTTGCAACGGTGTCACCATCATTGCAGTCTCTCCTCGGTTTCATACCTTAAACTCCATTTGAATCCAAATTCTCAGCTGGTCGCTTTCAGCTGCCCAGCAGCACAGTGAGTACAGCACGAACGTTTGGCCTCTGCTCCCACAGCAGAAGTGTCAGGATTGAAAGCTGGTGCTGGACCTGTTCAGCACACAATCACCTTTACATCGGTGCATCCATCGTTGCTTTCACTGCTCCCTTTCATACAGGAAAAGCATTTGAATGGAATCAGTTCAGAGCCTGCTCTCTGCTGCGCAGCAACACAGTCAGCGCAGAATGAACAGTGGCATCTGCTCCCACAGCAGAAGAACCAGCAGGGAAAGCTAATGCTGGGCCTCTTCAGCACACAGGCTGCTTTGCAACGGTGTCACCATCATTGCAGTCTCTCCTCGGTTTCATACCTAAAACTCCATTTGAATCCAAATTCTCAGCTGGTCGCTTTCAGCTGCCCAGCAGCCCAGTGAGTACAGCACGAACGTTTGGCCTCTGCTCCCACAGCAGAAGAGCCAGGAGGGAAAGCTGGTGCTGGACCTGTTCAGCACACAATCACCTTTACATTGGTGCATCCATCGTTGCTTTCACTGCTCACTTTCATACAGGAAAAGCATTTGAATGGAATCAGTCCAGAGCCTGCTCTCTGCTGCGCAGCAACACAGTCAGCGCAGAATGAACAGTGGCATCTGCTCCCACAGCAGAAGAACCAGCAGGGAAAGCTAATGCTGGGCCTCTTCAGCACACAGGCTGCTTTGCAACGGTGTCACCATCATTGCAGTCTCTCCTCGGTTTCATACCTAAAAGTCCATTTGAATCCAAATTCTCAGCTGGTCACTCTCAGCTGCAGGCAGCACAGTGAGTACAGCACGAACGTTTGGCCTCTGCTCCCACAGCACAAGAGCCAGGAGG
This sequence comes from Pezoporus occidentalis, assembly GCF_034315485.1. Taxonomy (NCBI): domain Eukaryota; kingdom Metazoa; phylum Chordata; class Aves; order Psittaciformes; family Psittacidae; genus Pezoporus; species Pezoporus occidentalis. The sequence continues at coordinate 25,655 of NW_026916136.1, forward strand.
GAAAGCTGGTGCTGGACCTGTTCAGCACACAATCACCTTTACATTGGTGCATCCATTGTTGCTTTCACTGCTCACTTTCATACAGGAAAAGCATTTGAATGGAATCAGTCCAGAGCCTGCTCTCTGCTGCGCAGCAACACAGTCAGCGCAGAATGAACAGTGGCATCTGCTCCCACAGCAGAAGAACCAGCAGGGAAAGCTAGTGCTGGGCCTCTTCAGCACACAGGCTGCTTTGCAACGGTGTCACCATCATTGCAGTCTCTCCTCGGTTTCATACCTAAAAGTCCATTTGAATCCAAATTCTCAGCTGGTCGCTTTCAGCTGCCCAGCAGCACAGTGAGTACAGCACGAACGTTTGGCCTCTGCTCCCACAGCAGAAGTGTCAGGATTGAAAGCTGGTGCTGGACCTGTTCAGCACACAATCACCTTTACATTGGTGCATCCATCGTTGCTTTCACTGCTCACTTTCATACAGGAAAAGCATTTGAATGGAATCAGTTCAGAGCCTGCTCTCTGCTGGCAGCAACACAGCACAGAATGAACAGTGGCATCTGCTCCCACAGCAGAAGAACCAGCAGGGAAAGCTGGTGCTGGGCCTCTTCAGCACACAGGCTGCTTTGCAACGGTGTCACCATCATTGCAGTCTCTCCTCGGTTTCATACCTAAAACTCCATTTGAATCCAAATTCTCAGCTGGTCTCTCTCAGCTGCAGGCAGCACAGTGAGTACAGCACGAACGTTTGGCTTCTGCTCCCACAGCAGAAGAGCCAGGACTGAAAGCTGGTGCTGGACCTGTTCAGCACACAATCACCTTTACATTGGTGCATCCATCGTTGCTTTCACTGCTCACTTTCATACAGGAAAAGCATTTGAATGGAATCAGTTCAGAGCCTGCTCTCTGCTGCGCAGCAACACAGTCAGCGCAGAATGAACCGTGGCATCAGCTCCCACAGCAGAAGAACCAGCAGGGAAAGCTAGTGCTGGGCCTCTTCAGCACACAGGCTGCTTTGCAACGGTGTCACCATCATTGCAGTCTCTCCTCGGTTTCATACCTAAAAGTCCATTTGAATCCAAATTCTCAGCTGGTCGCTCTCACCTGCAGGCAGCACAGTGAGTACAGCACGAACGTTTGGCCTCTGCTCCCACAGCAGAAGTGTCAGGATTGAAAGCTGGTGCTGGACCTGTTCAGCACACAATCACCTTTACATTGGTGCATCCATCGTTGCTTTCACTGCTCCCTTTCATGCAGGAAAATCATTTGAATGGAATCAGTTCAGAGCCTGCTCTCTGCTGGCAGGAACACAGCACAGAAAGAACAGTGGCATCTGCTCCCACAGCAGAAGAACCAGCAGGGAAAGCTAGTGCTGGGCCTCTTCAGCACACAGGCTGCTTTGCAACGGTGTCACCATCATTGCAGTCTCTCCTCGGTTTCATACCTAAAAGTCCATTTGAATCCAAATTCTCAGCTGGTCGCTCTCAGCTGCAGGCAGCACAGTGAGTACAGCACGAACGTTTGGCTTCTGCTCCCACAGCAGAAGTCTCAGGATTGAAAGCTGGTGCTGGACCTGTTCAGCACACAATCACCTTTACATTGGTGCATCCATCGTTGCTTTCACTGCTCCCTTTCATACAGGAAAAGCATTTGAATGGAATCAGTTCAGAGCCTGCTCTCTGCTGGCAGCAACACAGCACAGAAAGAACAGTGGCATCTGCTCCCACAGCAGAAGAACCAGCAGGGAAAGCTGGTGCTGGGCCTCTTCAGCACACAGGCTGCTTTGCAACGGTGTCACCATCATTGCAGTCTCTCCTCGGTTTCATACCTAAAAGTCCATTTGAATCCAAATTCTCAGCTGGTCTCTCTCAGCTGCAGGCAGCACAGTGAGTACAGCACGAACGTTTGGCCTCTGCTCCCACAGCAGAAGTGTCAGGATTGAAAGCTTGTGTTGGACCTGTTCAGCACACAATCACCTTTACATTGGTGCATCCATCGTTGCTTTCACTGCTCCCTTTCATACAGGAAAAGCATTTGAACGGAATCAGTTCAGAGCCTGCTATCTGCTGCGCAGCAACACAGTCAGCACAGAATGAACAGTGGCATCTGCTCCCACAGCAGAAGAACCAGCAGGGAAAGCTAGTGCTGGGCCTCTTCAGCACACAGGCTGCTTTGCAACGGTGTCACCATCATTGCAGTCTCTCCTCGGTTTCATACCTAAAAGTCCATTTGAATCCAAATTCTCAGCTGGTCGCTCTCAGCTGCAGGCAGCACAGTTAGTACAGCACGAACGTTTGGCCTCTGCTCCCACAGCAGAAGTGTCAGGACTGAAAGCTGGTGCTGGACCTGTTCAGCACACAATCACCTTTACATTGGTGCATCCATCGTTGCTTTCACTGCTCCCTTTCATACAGGAAAAGCATTTGAATGGAATCAGTTCAGAGCCTGCTCTCTGCTGCGCAGCAACACAGTCAGCACAGAATGAACAGTGGCATCTGCTCCCACAGCAGAAGAACCAGCAGGGAAAGCTAGTGCTGGGCCTCTTCAGCACACAGGCTGCTTTGCAACGGTGTCACCATCATTGCAGTCTCTCCTCGGTTTCATACCTAAAAGTCCATTTGAATCCAAATTCTCAGCTGGTCGCTCTCAGCTGCAGGCAGCACAGTGAGTACAGCACGAACGTTTGGCCTCTGCTCCCACAGCAGAAGTGTCAGGACTGAAAGCTGGTGCTGGACCTGTGCAGCACACAATCACCTTTACATCGGTGCATCCATCGTTGCTTTCACTGCTCCCTTTCATACAGGAAAAGCATTTGAATGGAATCAGTCCAGAGCCTGCTCTCTGCTGCGCAGCAACACAGTCAGCGCAGAATGAACAGTGGCATCTGCTCCCACAGCAGAAGAACCAGCAGGGAAAGCTAGTGCTGGGGCTCTTCAGCACACAGGCTGCTTTGCAACAGTGTCACCATCATTGCAGTCTCTCCTCGGTTTCATACCTAAAAGTCCATTTGAATCCAAATTCTCAGCTGGTCACTCTCAGCTGCAGGCAGCCCAGTGAGTACAGCACGAACGTTTGGCCTCTGCTCCCACAGCAGAAGAGCCAGGAGGGAAAGCTGGTGCTGGACCTGTTCAGCACAGAATCACCTTTACATTGGTGCATCCATCGTTGCTTTCACTGCTCACTTTCATACAGGAAAAGCATTTGAATGGAATCAGTCCAGAGCCTGCTCTCTGCTGCGCAGCAACACAGTCAGCGCAGAATGAACAGTGGCATCTGCTCCCACAGCAGAAGAACCAGCAGGGAAAGCTAGTGCTGGGCCTCTTCAGCACACAGGCTGCTTTGCAACGGTGTCACCATCATTGCAGTCTCTCCTCGGTTTCATACCTAAAAGTCCATTTGAATCCAAATTCTCAGCTGGTCGCTTTCAGCTGCCCAGCAGCACAGTGAGTACAGCACGAACGTTTGGCCTCTGCTCCCACAGCAGAAGTGTCAGGATTGAAAGCTGGTGCTGGACCTGTTCAGCACACAATCACCTTTACATTGGTGCATCCATCGTTGCTTTCACTGCTCCCTTTCATACAGGAAAAGCATTTGAATGGAATCAGTTCAGAGCCTGCTGTCTGCTGGCAGGAACACAGCACAGAAAGAACAGTGGCATCTGCTCCCACAGCAGAAGAACCAGCAGGGAAAGCTGGTGCTGGGCCTCTTCAGCACACAGGCTGCTTTGCAACGGTGTCACCATCATTGCAGTCTCTCCTCGGTTTCATACCTAAAAGTCCATTTGAATCCAAATTCTCAGCTGGTCTCTCTCAGCTGCAGGCAGCACAGTGAGTACAGCACGAACGTTTGGCCTCTGCTCCCACAGCAGAAGTGTCAGGATTGAAAGCTTGTGTTGGACCTGTTCAGCACACAATCACCTTTACATTGGTGCATCCATCGTTGCTTTCACTGCTCCCTTTCATACAGGAAAAGCATTTGAATGGAATCAGTTCAGAGCCTGCTCTCTGCTGCGCAGCAACACAGTCAGCACAGAATGAACAGTGGCATCTGCTCCCACAGCAGAAGAACCAGCAGGGAAAGCTAATGCTGGGCCTCTTCAGCACACAGGCTGCTTTGCAACGGTGTCACCATCATTGCAGTCTCTCCTCGGTTTCATACCTAAAAGTCCATTTGAATCCAAATTCTCAGCTGGTCACTCTCAGCTGCAGGCAGCACAGTGAGTACAGCACGAACGTTTGGCCTCTGCTCCCACAGCAGAAGTGTCAGGATTGAAAGCTGGTGCTGGACCTGTTCAGCACACAATCACCTTTACATTGGTGCATCCATCGTTGCTTTCACTGCTCCCTTTCATACAGGAAAAGCATTTGAATGGAATCAGTTCAGAGCCTGCTCTCTGCTGCGCAGCAACACAGTCAGCGCAGAATGAACAGTGGCATCTGCTCCCACAGCAGAAGAACCAGCAGGGAAAGCTGGTGCTGGGCCTCTTCAGCACACAGGCTGCTTTGCAACGGTGTCACCATCATTGCAGTCTCTCCTCGGTTTCATACCTAAAAGTCCATTTGAATCCAAATTCTCAGCTGGTCGCTCTCAGCTGCAGGCAGCACAGTGAGTACAGCACGAACGTTTGGCTTCTGCTCCCACAGCAGAAGAGCCAGGATTGAAAGCTGGTGCTGGACCTGTTCAGCACACAATCACCTTTACATTGGTGCATCCATCGTTGCTTTCACTGCTCCCTTTCATACAGGAAAAGCATTTGAATGGAATCAGTCCAGAGCCTGCTCTCTGCTGCGCAGCAACACAGTCAGCGCAGAATGAACAGTGGCATCTGCTCCCACAGCAGAAGAACCAGCAGGGAATATTGCCTCATAAACCCGATTCTAGCCTAACAGAGCCCCTTTATAACCTCATAGGGCCCCATTATAGCCTCATAGAGCCCCATTATTGCCTCATAGAGCCCCATTATTACCTCGTAGAGCCCCGTTATAGCCTCATAGAGCCCCATTATAACCCCATAGACGCCATTATAGCCTCGTAGACCTCATTAGAGCGTCATAGAGTCCCACTATTGCCTAATAGAGCCCCGTTATTGCTTCATAGAGCCCCATTATTGCCTCATATACCCCATTATAGCCTCCTAGAGCCCCATTATTGTGTCATAGAGCCCCTTTATAACCACATGGGGCCCCAGTATTGCCTCATAGAGTCCCAGTATTCCCTCATAGAGCACCATTATTACCTCTTAGAGCCCCATTATTGCCTCTTAGAGCTTCATTGTTGCAACATAGAGCCCCATTATTGCCTCATAGAGCCGCAGTATTGCCTCATAGAGCCCCAGTTTTGCCTCATAGAGCCCCTTTATAACGACATAGAACCCCATTATTGTCTCATAGAGCTCCATTATTGCCTCATAGAGCTCCATTATTGCGACGTAGAGCTCCATTATTGCGTCATAGACCCCATTATAGCCTCATGGAGCCTCATTATTGCTTCATAGAGCCCCATTATTGCATCATAGAGCCCCAGTATTGCGTTATAGAGCCCCATTATTGATTCATAGTGTTCCATTATTGCATCACAGAGCCCCATTATTGCCTCATAAATCCTATTATAGCCTCATAGACCCCATTATAGCCTCATAGAGCCCCATTATAACCCCATAGACGCCATTATAGCCCCGTAGACCTCCTTAGAGAGTCATAGAGCCCCATTATTGCCCAATAGAGTACCTCATAGAGCCCCATAGAGCCCCATTATTGGCTCATAGAGCCACATTATTGCATCATAGAGACCCTTTATAACCACATAGAGCCCCATTATTGCCTCATAGACTTCATTATAGCCTCCTAGAGCCCCATTATAACCTCATAGAGGCCCATAGCATAGGGCCCCATTATTACCTCATAGAGCCCCATTATTGCATTATAGAGCCCCAGTACTGACTCACTGAGCCCCAGTATTGCCTCAGAGAGCCCCAGTATTGCCTCATAGAGCCCCATTATTGCGTCATAGAGCCCCTTTATAACGACATAGAACCCCATTATTGCCTCATAGAGCTCCATTATTGCCTCATAGAGCTCCATTATTGCGACATAGAGCTCCATTACTGCATCATAGACCCCATTATAGCCTCATGGAGCCGCATTATTGCTTCATAGAGCCCCATTATTGCATCATAGAGCCCCATTATTGCCTTATAAACCCTATTATAGCCTAACACATCCCCATTATAACCTCATAGAGGCCCATTATAGCCTCAAAGACATCATTATAGCCTCATAGAGCTGCATTATTGCCTCATAGAGCCCCATTATTGCATCATAGAGGCCCATTATAACCTCATAGAGCCTCATTATTGCATCAGAGCCCCATTATTGCCTCATAGAGCACCATGATTGCAACATAGAGCCCCATTATTTACTCGTAGAGTCCCATTATTGCTCCATAGAGCCCCAGAATAGCCTCATAGACCCCATTATAGCCTCATAGAGTCCCATTGTTGCTATATAGAGCCCCATTATTCTCTCATAGAGCCCTATTACTGCCTCATAGAGGCCAATTATAACCCCATAGAGCCCCATTATAGCCTCATAGACCTCATTATAGCCATCATTGAGCCCCAGTATTGCGTCATAGAGCCCAGTTATTGCCTCATAGAGCCCCATTATTACCTCGTAGAGCCCCAGTATGGCCTCATAGAGCCCGATTATTTCCTCAGAGAGCCCCATTACTGCCTCATAGAGCCCCATTATTGCGTCATAGAACCCCCATTAGTGCATCATAGAGCCAAATTATTTCCCCATAGAGCCTACTATTGCCTCATAGAGCCCATTATTGCCTCCTAAACCCTATTATAGCCTAACAGAGCCGCAGAATAGCCTCATAGACCCCATTATAGCCTCATAGAGTCCCATTGTTGCTATATAGAGCCCCATTATTCCCTCATAGAGCCCTATTACTGCCTCATAGAGGCCAATTATAACCCCATAGAGCCCCATTATAGCCTCATAGACCTCCTTATAGCCATCATTGAGCCCCAGTATTGCGTCATAGAGCCCCATTATTGCCTCCTAGAGCCCCATTATTACCTCGTAGAGCACCAGTATTGTGTTATAGAGCCCCATTATTGCTTCATAGTGTTCCATTATTGCATCACAGAGTCCCATTATTGCCTCATAAATCCTATTATAGCCTCATAGACCCCAGCATAGCCTCATAGAGCCCCAGAATAGCCTCATAGAGCCCCATTATTGCCTCATACAGCCCCATTATTGCCTCATAGAGCCCCATTATTGCCTCATAGAGACCCATTATTGCATCATAGAGCCCTATTATTGCCTCATAGAGCCCCATAATATCCTCATAGAGCCCCATTATTGCATCATAGAGCCCCATTATTGCGTCTCTTATAGCCCTATAGAGCACCCGTACTGCCTCATAGAGCCCCATTATCGCCTCATAGTGCCCCATTATCGCCTCATAGAGCCCCATTGTTGCATCATAGAGCCCTGTTATTGCGTCATAGAGCCCCATTATTGCCTCAGAGAGCCCCATTATTCTGTCACAGAGCCCCATTATTGCATCACAGAGCTCCATTATTAGCCCCATAGAGCCCCATTAGCCTCATTAGCCCCTTCATCATATAGAGCCCCATTATTGCATCATAGAGCCCCATTATTGCCTCATAGAGCCCCATTATTACCTCGTAGAGCACCATTATTGCGTAATAGAGCCCCATTATTGCATGATAGAGCCCCTTTATAGCCTCATAGAGCCCCATTATAGCTTCATAGAATCCCATTGTTGCTATATAGAGCCCTATTACTGCCTCATAGAGGCCAATTATAACCCCATAGCTCCCCATTATAGCTTCATAGACCTCATTATAGCCATCATTGAGCCCCAGTATTGCCTCATAGAGCCCCATTATTGCATCATAGCGCCCCATTATTCCCTCATAGAGCCCCACTATTGCATTATAGAGCCCCGTTATTGCCTCATAGAGCCCCATTATTGCATCATAGAGACCCTTTATAACCATTGCCTCATAGAGCCCCAGCATAGCCTCATAGAGCCCCATTATTGCCTCATAGAGCCCCAATATTGCATTATAGAGCCCCAGTACTGACTCACAGAGCCCCATTATAGCCTCATAGACCCCATTATAGCCTCATAGAGCCCCATTATTGCCTCATAGGGCCCCATTATTGCCCCATAGAGCCCCTTATTGCCTCATAGAGCCTTTTATTGCCTCATAGATCCCCATTATAACCTCATAGAGCCCCATTATAGCCTAATAGAGCCCCATTATAAGCTCATAGAGCCCCATTATAGCCTCATAGAGCCCCATTATTGCATCATAGAGACCCTTTATAACCACATAGAGCCCCATTATTGCCTCATAGACTTCATTATAGCCTCATAGAGCCCCATTGTTGCGACATAGAGCCCCATTATTGCCTCATAAAGCCCCATTATTGCGTCATACAACCCCCATTGGTGCATCATAGAGCCAAATTATTTCCCCATAGAGCCTACTATTGCCCCCAATTATTGCGTCGTAACCCCATTATTGCCTCATAAACACTATTATAGCCTAACAGAGCCCCATTATAACCTCATAGGGCCCCATTAAAGCCTCATAGAGCCCCATTATTGCCTCATAGAGCCCCATTATAGCCTCATAGAGCCCCATTATAACCTCATAGACCCCATTATTGCCTCATAGAGCCCCATTATTGCCTCATAGAGCCCCATTATTTCCTCATAAACCCTATTATAGCCTCATAGAGCCCCATTATTGCCTCATAGAGCCCCAGTATTGCCTCATAGAGCCCCATTATTGCGTCAACCCATAAGAGCCCCATTATTAACCTCATAGAGCCCCATTATTGCCTCATAGAGCCCCATTATTGCATCATAGAGCCCCATTATTGCCTCATAGAGCCCCATTATTGTCTCATAGAGCCCCTTTATTGCCTCGTAGAGCCCCATTATTAGAGCCCCATTATTTCCTCATAGACCCCCATTGTTGCCTCATAGAGCCCCATTATTGCCTCATAGAGCCCCATTATTGCATCATAGAGCCCCATTATTGCCTTATAAACCCTATTATAGCCTAACACATCCCCATTATAACCTCATAGAGGCCCATTATAGCCTCAAAGACATCATTATAGCCTCATAGAGCCGCATTATTGCCTCATAGAGCCCCATTATTGCATCATAGAGGCCCATTATAACCTCATAGAGCCTCATTATTGCATCAGAGCCCCATTATTGCCTCATAGAGCACCATGATTGCAACATAGAGCCCCATTATTTTAGCCCTCATAGAGCCCCATTATTAGAGCTCCATAGAGCCCCAGAATAGCCTCATAGACCCCATTATAGCCTCATAGAGTCCCATTGTTGCTATATAGAGCCCCATTATTCCCTCATAGAGCCCTATTACTGCCTCATAGAGGCCAATTATAACCCCATAGAGCCCCATTATAGCCTCATAGACCTCATTATAGCCATCATTGAGCCCCAGTATTGCGTCATAGAGCCCCATTATTGCCTCATAGAGCCCCATTATTACCTCGTAGAGCCCCAGTATTGCGTTATAGAGCCCCATTATTGCTTCATAGTGTTCCATTATTGCATCACCGAGCCCCATTATTGCCTCATAAATCCTATTATAGTCTCATAGAGCACAGCATAGCCTCATAGAGCCCCATTATTGCATAATAGAGCCCCATTATTGCCTCATAGAGCCCCATTATTGCATCATAGCGCCCCATTATTACCTCATAGAGCCCCATTATTGCCTCATAGAGCCTACTATTGCCTCATAGAGCCCCATTATTGCCTCATAGAGCCCCAGTATTGCCTCAAGAGCCCAGTATTGCGTTTTCGAGCCCCATTATTGGCTCATAGAGCCACATTATTGCCCCATTATAACCTCATAGAGCCCCATTATAGCCTCATAGAGCCCCATTATTGCCTCATAGACCACCATGATTGCAACATAGAGCCCCATTATTTACTCGTAGAGTCCCATTATTGCTCCATAGGGCCCCAAAATAGCCTCATAGACCCCATTATAGCCTCATAGAGTCCCATTGTTGCTATATAGAGCCCCATTATTCCCTCATAGAGCCCTATTACTGCCTCATAGAGGCCAATTATAACCTCATAGAGCCCCATTATGACCTCATAGACCTCCTTATAGCCATCATTGAGCCCCAGTATTGCGTCATAGAGCCCCGTTATTGCCTCATAGAGCCCCATTATTACCTCGTAGAGCCCCGTTGTAGCCTCATAGAGCCCCATTATAACCCCATAGGCACCATTATAGCCTCGTAGACCTCATTAGAGCGTCATAGAGCCCCATTATTGCCTCATAGAGCCCCGTTATTGCCTCATAGAGCCCCATTATTGCCTCATATACCCCATTATAGCCTCATAGAGCCCCATTATTGCGACTTAGAGCCCCTTTATAACCACATGGGGCCCCAGTATTGCCTCATAGAGCCCCAGTATTCCCTCAGAGAGCTCAATTATTACCTCATAGAGCGCCATTATTGCCTCATACAGCCCCATTGTTGCGACATAGAGCCCCATTATTGCCTCATAGAGCCCCAGTATTGCCTCAGAGAGCCCCATTATTGCGACATAGAGCCCCACTATTGCCTCAGAGAGCCCCATTATTGCGTCATAGAGCTCCATTATTGCCTCATAGAGCTCCAGTATTGTGTCATAGACTCCATGATAGCCTCAAGGAGTCGCATTATTTCTTCATAGAGCCCCATTATTGCATCATAGATCCAAATTATTGCATAATAGAGCCCCATTATTGCCTCATAAACCCTATTATAGCCGAACACATTCCCATTATAAGCTCATAGAGGCCCATTATAGCTTCAAAGACATCATTATAACCTCATGGAGCCTCATTATTTCATTATAGAGCCCCAGTATTGCGTTTTAGAGCCCAACTATTGGCTCATACAGCCACATTATAACATCATACTGACCGTTTATAACCACTTAGAGCCCCATTATTGCCTCATAGACCTCATTATAGCCTCCTAGAGCCACATGGTTGCGACATAGAGCCCCATTATTGCCTCACAGAGCCCCATTATTGCGACATAGAGCTCCATTATTGCCTCATAGAGCTCCATTTTATTGCGGCATAGAACCATCATTAGTGCGTCATAGAGCCCCATGATTTCTTCATAGAGTCCCATTATAACCTCATAGAGTCAAATTATTTCCCCATAGAGCAAATTATTGCCTCATAGAGCCCGATTATTGCGTCATAGAGCCCCATGATTGCCTCATAGAGCCGCATTATTGCATCATAGAGGCCCATTATAACCTCATAGAGCCCAATTCTTACCTCATAGAGAACCATGATAGCAACATAGAGCCCCATTATTTACTCGTAGAGTCCCATTATTGCTCCATAGAGCCCCAGAATAGCCTCATAGACCCCATTATAGCCTCATAGAGTCCCATTGTTGCTATATCGAGCCCCATTATTCCCTCATAGAGCCCTATTACTGCCACATAGAGGCCAATTTTAACCCCATAGAGCCCCATTATAGCCTCATAGACCTCATTATAGCCATCATTGAGCCCCAGTATTGCGTCATAGAGCCCCGTTATTGCCTCATAGAGACCCATTATTACCTCGTAGAGACCCATTATTGCGTTACAGAGCCCCATTATTGCTTCATAATGTTCCATTATTGTATCACAGAGCCCCATTATTGCCTCATAAATCCTATTATACCCTCATAGACCCAATTATAGCCTCATAGAGCCCCATTATAACCTCATAGAGCCCCATTGTTGCCTCATAGCGCCCCATTATTACCTCATAGAGCCCCAGTATTGCCTCATAGAGCCCATTATTGCGCCTTAAACCCTATTATAGCCTAACTGAGCCGCATTACAACCTCATAGACCCCCATTATTGCCTCATAGAGCCCCATTATTGCCTAATAGAGCTCCATTATTGCGACATAGAGCTCCATTATTACGTCATAGACCCCACTATAGCCTCATCGGGCTGCATCATTGCTTCATAAAGCCCATTATTGCCTCATAGAGCCACATTATTGCATCACCGAACCCCCATTAGTGCATCATAGCGCCCCATGATTGCTTCATAGAGCCCCATTATAACCTCATAGAGCCAAATTATTTCCCCGTAGAGCCCCATTATTGCCTCAAGCCTCATAGATCTTCATTATTGCGTTATAGAGCCCCATGATTGCCTCGTAGAGCTCCATTATTACCTCAGAGATCCCCATTATTGCCTAACAGAGCCTCATTATTGCCTCATAGACCCCTATTGTTGCCTCATAGATCCCCATTATTGCCTCATAGAGCCCCTTTATAACGACGTAGAGCCCCAATATTGCCTCATATACCCCCATTGTTGCGACATAGAGCCCCATTTTTGCCTCATAGAGCCCCATTATTGCATCATAGAGCCCTATTATTGCGTCATAGAGCCCCATTATAACCTCATAGAGCCAAATTATTTCCCCATAGAGGCTATTATTGCCTCATAGTTCTTCATTATTGCATTATAGAGCCCCATGATTGCCTCATAGAGCCCCATTATTACCTCAGAGAGCCCCATTATTGCCTCATAGAGCTCCATTATTGCACCATAGAGCTCCATTATCGCGTCATAGACCCCATTATAGCTTCATAGAGCCCCATTATAACATCATTGAGCCCCATTATAGCCTCATAGAGCCCCATTTTTGCCTCATAGAGACCCATTATTGCATCATAGAGCTTTAGTATTTACTCTTAGAGCCCCATTATTACCTCGTAGAGCCCCATTATTCCCTCATAGAGCCCCATTGTTGCCAAATATACCCCATTATTACCCCGTAGAGCCCCATTATTGGCTCATAGAGCCCCATTATTGCATCATAGAGACCCTTTATAACCACATAGAGCCCCATTATTGACTCATAGACCGCATTATAGCCTCCTAGAGCCCCATTGTTGCGACATAGAGCCCCATTATTGCCTCATAGAGCCCCATTATTGCATCATTGAGCTTTAGTATTGACTCATAGAGCCCCATTATTACCTCATAGAGCCCCATTATTCCCTCATAGAGCCCCATTGTTGCCAAATATTGCCCCACTATCACCCCATAGAGCCCCATTATTGGCTCATAGAGCCCCATTATTGCATCCTACAGACACTTTATAACCACATAGTGCCCCATTATTGCCTCATAGACTTCATTATAGCCTAATAGAGCCCCATTATTACCCCGTAGAGCCCCATTATTGGCTCATAGAGCCCCATTATTGCATCATAGAGACCCTTTATAACCACATAGAGCCCCATTATTGCCTCATAGACCTCATTATAGCCTCCTAGAGCCCCATTGTTGCGACATAGAGCCCCATTATTGCCTCATAGAGCCCCATGATTGCTTCATAGAGCCCCATTACAACCTCATAGAGCCAAATTATTTCCCCATAGAGCCCATTATTGCCTCATAGAGCCCCATTATTGCGTCATAGAGCCCATTATTGCCTCATAAACCCTATTATAGCCTAACAGACCCCATTATAACCCCATAGAGGCTCATTATAGCCTCAAAGACCTCATTATAGCTTTATAGATCTGCATTATTGCCTCATAGAGCCGATTATTGCGTCAGAGAGCCCCTTTATAACCACATAGAGCCCCAGTATTGCCTCATAGAGCCCCATTATTGCGTCACAGAGCCCCTTTATAACGACAAAGAACCCCATTATTGCCTCATAGAGCCCCATTATTGCCTCATAGAGCTCCATTATTGCGACATAGACCCCATTATAGCCTCATGGAGCCGCATTACTGCTTCATATGTTCCCATTATTGCATCATAGAGCCCCATTATTGCATCATAGAGCCCCATTATTGCCTTATAAACCCTATTATAGCCTAACACATCCCCATTATAACCTCATAGAGGCCCATTATAGCCTCAAAAACATCATTATAGCCTCATAGAGCCGCATTATTGCCTCATAGAGCCCTATTATTGCATCATAGAGGCCCATTATAACCTCATAGAGCCTCCTTATTGCATCAGAGCCCCATTATTGCCTCATAGAGCCCCATTATTGCATCAAGGAGCCCAATACTTACCTCATAGAGCACCATGATTGCAACATAGAGCCCCATTATTTACTCGTAGAGTCCCATTATTGCTCAGAGCCCCAGAATAGCCTCATAGACCCCATTATAGCCTCATAGAGTCCCGTTGTTGCTATATAGAGCCCCATTAGTCCCTCGTAGAGCCCTATTACTGCCTCATAGAGGCCAATTATAACCCCATAGAGTCCCATTATAGCCTCATAGATATCATTACAGCCATCACTGAGCCCCAGTATGCGTCATAGAAC